>NC_058130.1:317150326-317158596 GCF_016433145.1 Gracilinanus agilis | reverse complement strand
CTTCCTTCCTTCCTTCCTTCCTTCCTTCCTTCCTTCCTTCCTTCCTTCCTTCCTTCCTTTCTTTCTTTCTTTCTTTCTTTCTTTCTTTCTTTCTTTCTTTCTTTCTTTCTTTCTTTCTTTCTTTCTTTCTTTCTTTCTTTCTTTCTTTCTTTCTTTCTTTCTTTCTTTCTTCCTTCTTTCCAGCCTTTTTTTTCCCTTTTAATTTAAAAATTGTTAAAGTTGGGTTCTGTAAGTGTGGTGAGGGAGCAATGTTCCAAGCTTCAGGTTCTTGTGTAGCTCTGAGTTAGCTTTGAGGATGTATAAATTTTTACTTCTTCCAAGGCATTGTGTTTAATATTCTCCAAGACTATATTTTTGTCTGTGAGCAACTACAAGTACTCTTTTCCATCTTGTAATTGTGACCAGGGACCCATCATTGATGTGTGCTAATGCTCTTCCTTATCCTGAGACTGCAACCAAGGACTGCCACCTGGATATGCTCATGGGCAATGCAATAAGAATCTTGCACCTAGGGCCAGCAAAGGGATCCTTGTAATCTCTTTCTGACTCCTCTTACCTTCAGTGACTGAGAGTTCTGGAAGCCTTTTCTGTTGGTTCAGACACCCTCAAGGCCTGTTCTTGCGATGGGGCCTGCCTTGGCTTTTTGCTTTGAACTCTACTTCCACCTTGGTACAATAGATCTCTCATGCCTACCTTCTAAGTTGGTTTGGGCTGAAAAATTATTTCACTCTTTCTTCTGGGAGATTATTCTGCTCTAGAATTTGTTTTGGGGCATTATATCAGTTTTATGGAAGGTAATTTGGTAGATATCAGGTGGATTTATGTACATCCTCTGCCATCTTGACTCTGCTCCTGTTAGGTACATTTGGGAAACAATATCTTTAGTCTGTACTTTGTTGTTTGTGAGGGCCAATTGTTTTTCAGTTGAAATTATTATGAGCTGAAAGGAGCAGTTTGGATTAGTTCTTCTGTTTAATAGAATTGGGCCTATAATAATGGCTGACAGTAAAAAAGTCTTGGAGACAGATGTTAACCAAAACTCTATTTAATAATTCTAAGGCTTAAAAGTTATAAGGATTGGTAAAAAGTCTAGCAGGAAAGGTTCCTAATGCAAAGGGGTACTAGCTCAACCCTCTCCCTAGTCAAGATTTCTCACGAAGACTGCTTCCATCTGGGAATTCCTAGACCTGCTCTGTCTCCTTATCTCTTTCTTAACTCAATTTCTAACTACATAAACTTATTTCTATTATCCTTAATACATACATACATACATACATATATATATTTCTTAAAATACTGTCTCCAATATCCTTCTAGTTAACTACTCCAATCCCAACCTAGTCAGGTTTAGGCCTGGTCAGCCCAAAAGGGCTTCCCAGCCTAGGTAGACCCAAAAGCCTTTTCTTCACTCTGCTGGCTCACAGAGATAAAGAAAAGGATCTTCTTGCTTCTTTCTCTTAATTTCTCCTTCAGTCATTGCCACACTGTCACTTCCTCTCTTTCCAAATTGTCAATCCAAATTGTATTCCCAAGGTTTCAAAGGAAATTCCCAGAGAGTCAGCAACTGCCAGCCTCCAGAGCCAAGGTAAGCTTCCAGAGACGCTGACACTTGGAAAAACCATCTCTTATCAGTACCTCAGAATTCCAGCAGGAACTCTGGCTTCAAGTTCTAAGCTGGGCCTAAGACCCTGAGACAGCATCCCTCATTCTATCCTTAAGCACTAGTGTCTTTTAATTTACCCCCAATGCATAATATTTCCAATACCCCTCCCCCCCAAGAAGAATATCTTAAACTATTTGCACTGAAAGGCCATTTCAGGAAAAGAGTGTTGGCCTAAGTGTCTGATGTTCTTGAGTTCAGTGTCTGATGATCCCTCATTCTGACACATTATTTTTAGTTGATATTTGTATAGAATTTTAAGGACTGCAAAGTACTTTGCACTCTTTATCTCTTTCCAGATTTATAATAACCCTGTGAAACCATTGCTACAGTTATTATTATTAATTCTATTTTACAGAAGAGGAAACTGAGATATAGAAGAATGACAACTGTGGACATACTATAACTATCTCAGTGAGGATTTGAACCCAAGTCTCTCTTGACTTCAAATTTACTACTCTTAAACTATATCATGATGCCTTTGGATTTTATATTATCTATTTTGTGGCCAGAACCATGATCTCCAATAATTTTATTTCAACAGTGGGGCAGCTGGGTAGCTCAGTGGACTGAGAGTTAGGTCTAGAGACAAGAGGTCCTAGGTTCAAATCCGGCCTCAGACACTTCCCAGCTGTGTGACCCTGGGGAAGTCACTTGACCCCCATTGCCCACACTTACCACTCTTCCACCAAGGAGCCAATACACAGAAATTAAGGGTTTAAAAATTATTTCAACAGGAGGACTGGGTTTAATTAAATTTCATATTCAACAAATTACACATCTCCAATTGTTGTAAATAGGAAGCCCTCAATAAATATTTACTTACTGAATGAATAAATGAATTCAGGATTCTTTTGCCTTTCCCTCAATAATATGGAGTGTATTTTCTTGCAACTCTATCTTTTTTAGAATATAAACAATTACAGGTTTTTTATGTTGGTTGATAATTGACTTTCATTCATCCTTAAGAAAAATTTTTAAGAAAAGATAATTTAGGGAAAGAGGGTTAAGAAAAGTAAGGAATTTAAATTAGCCTTAATTCCTAAGCAACATTTTGCTGTGCTTCATCTTTATTTTTACACTTAGTTAAAATTTCAGTAAACTTCCTGAGCATCTAATAAACTTCATGAGTAATCAAGATGGAATAGTCCTGTCAGACTTCTATAATCACACTTTGCTGATCTTTTCATCTATGGCTTGTCTTGTATGAGCTCTAGAAAGTGGTTGCTTTCCCTTTGTACTCTTTTTGTTTTTTCCTTTTTTTTTTTCCCATTAAGAGAACAAATAGTAGATGCTTACCTTTCTGAGCTCATACCCTTTTTGTGTAGAGTTCCAGGTTTACCTGGACATTAGTGCACAGTAGAGGCAGGAAAAACCAGTAGCTGTCATAAAAAGATCAAACCTTTGAGAGACAGGTTGAGTTAAAAAATGGTAATTTTCTTTGCCTGTGTATTGACTCCAGATCTAGTAGTGACTTCATGTCATTTTTCCTTTTAAATTTACCTCCTCAACTTTCAGAGTTCTGAAGAAACCATAGTTGCCACATAGGCTAGTCTTTAGTTTGACTTTTACTTGTCTCCCAATGTGAATCCCATTACTATTTTAATAGGTACATATCACTCTTTAGGAAATGATAGGATCATAGATTTGGAACTGGAAAGAAAGTAGAAGCCAACTAATCCACTCTATCATTTCACAGATAAGGAAAATGAGGCCTAGAGATGTTAAATGACTTGCATAAGTCATTATAAAGTGATAGAGACATAATTTAAGACTCATATTCTCTAATTCTAAATCTAGAACATTTCTAAATCTAGACATTTCTCACCTAATTTTTAAACATTTTAAATTTTGAATATTTTTGCTATAAACAAATTGGCTAATGTACAGGGTAAGACATTAATTTGATAGCCAAGAGTTTGAATTAATTTAAAATAAAAGTTATATATGGAAAATAAAATCAGATAAAGACATCAATTAAAAGGGCAAAAACTAGTTTTCACATTATAATCAGTGTGGCAGACCACCAATTACTGATGCTTGTTTCCCAAAATTTTTTTTCCAAGACCAAACCTAACTGGATAGTCATACCCAGAATATTCTTACTATAATTTCATGCAATATAGTTGTAGATACTTTGGAACTGATGAAAGATAGAATGAATTGTCTGTGTATGCAAGTGATTGGGTATATGTTTGTGCTTACAGGAAAAGGTATTATTATTATGTTGTTAGAAAGCCTGACGTTCAAGAACAAGCTAATTGGAATTTTAATGCTTTATGTATTTCCTCTTTAAAACATTTCACCTTTTTTGTCTTTTATTTTTGCAACACACAAATTTTCCTTGTAATCTTATTGTGTCACAAACTGTTCTTTGTGACAAAAAGAATAGAAAGTAATTTAAGGAAAAGTATAGAAAAATCTGATACTATATAGCATACATCTAAAGTATCCATCCCTCTACTGAAAGGAAAATCTGTTGCCCTCCAAATTTTCTAGAATGGAGATTGTTCATTATATGCATTTCACATAATTCAATGGATTTTTAATAATCTCTTATTTATATTATTGTAGTAATTCTGTGAATCATTTTCTTGGTTTTGTTTTCTTAAGACTTTAGGCAAATTCTCTGTCTCTCTGAATTCTTTTTATTTATACTTTCTCATTGCATGATCATAGTGAAGATATTCACATATTAAATCCTGTTTATCTTTTCAACAGATTTGCTTTGTTTTCTCTTTTTCCTATCTCCTCTCTCAAAAATACTGCTTTGAGTGCTTTGTTAGTATTTCTAGGTTAAAGAGTATCACTGTATATTGACTTCACTCAAGGGATTTCAAATTAATTAACAGAATAGTTAGACCAATAAACAGTTCTACCAACAGTACAGTATTAAAATACTTGCTATCCCAGAATCCTTAAAATTTGGAGAGTATCTATTTTTATCATCCTTTTGAAGGAATGGGGAAGTGATTTGTATGATATAAGCTAAAACTCTAGAAATATTTTATTTTTATTTGTTCAATATCTCTCCCATATATATATATATATTTTTTGAAAGGTACTTCCTTAACTTTTCTTCTAATTTATGATGTGACTTTTTGTATTTATGTCATATATCCATTCAGAGCTTATTTTGGTTCCTAGTTTAAATTACTGATATGAACCAAGTTCTACCAATTTTCTTTTAAGCTTTACCAGGTGTTTTTGGTGGATAGAGTATCTTTTCTTCAGTAGTTTCTGTTTCTGAATTGATTAAATAGTCAATTGTTATATTTGCTTTTTTTTCTGGATTTTTATCTAGTCTCTTCTCCTAATCTAATTTTCTATCATTTAATGAATAATGAAATAGTTTTTGAGAGCTAATAATATATAATTAACATAGTTTGAAGTCTGAAAATGCTATTCCCATCTTATATTGGGCCAATCCTAACTCTGGCCAATTTGTTGGTTTAGTCCCAGGTTTAGAATTTTATAAATCATTTGGGGAAAATAAAGTATAATAAAGAAGATCCTAGGACCATATATTGAGAACTGGCATGTACTTTAGAGGTAATTTAATTCAATTTATTCTCTTTAGAAATTTAGAAACTGAGGCAAAAATTGTTGAATGACTTGCCCCCCCCCCCCCCCCTCTCTCTCCACACTCTCTCTCCTCTTTACTCCCTCTCTCATTCTTTCCCCTTCTGTGTGTATTTTTATCCTGTTTTATTTTAGGATCGATTCTTCAAACTTTTCCCTGAGTTTTTGTGAACACATAACACTATTGAAAAGGTTCTAGTTCTAGGTCAGTTTGCCTCATTGTTTTAACTTCCTTATGAATGTGAGAGAAAGGCAATATGTTGAGGAGAGACACCTTAAATTCTTTTCATATCCTTATCTTTTCAAAAAGTGTTACATGGGCATAGACCAAAGAAATTGAGTGTAAAATAAATCTGGTTCTAAGAAAATAAGAATTTCAAAAAAAAAGTTGAAATATTACAAGTGTATTTGGATTATATATTATATAATATTTTAATACTAAATCATATGTATTTAATTAATGTTATGTTATATGATATGTTACATGTAAAATGGTAACAATATATATAGGGTAGATAGCTTGATGATTGCTAGATAATATAAAAAGAGAAGATAGATAAAATGACAGGTGGATACCAGGGAAGGGAGAGAGAGAGAGAGAGAGAGAGAGACAGACAGACAGACAGACAGAGACAGAGACAGAGAGAGAGAAAATCTTTCATAAAAATCCCTTTGAAATGTATTATTTGAAACTTGATGGAAATAAAACTGCCAGCACCCATCATCTATAAGCTGCCCACAAGAATATCATGTTTTTCTTTATGTAAAGTATTGAATTATTAAGTATCTTTGAATATCTGCAAGGATGATTGTTATAATTAACACAAGTGATTCTACTTGGACCCTTATTTAGATGTAAAACAACAGAATAGGTAATTAGATTAAAAAGTTATATATTTGAATAATTGGGATCTTTAACTCAGGGTCAGCTCCACTGAACATATCATTTGACTATTTAAAAAGTATTGCCTTAACTTAGCCACTTACCATCTTCATCATAGCTCATAAATGTTTAAAATTCTGGTGTACACAATGTGATTGCAATTGTGTAATTGCATCCTGCACTACATAAGCTATGAGAGTCATTGAAATAGCAATATAGGGTCATTGGCTTGTGGCTTATATGCATTTTACTCATTTTATATTATTTTGTTTAATTGCGAATGATGAAAAAGTTTGGAAAATGGTTAACGCTGAATATTTTGCCTTTTCACATTTCTGGCTTTGTATTTTCCTATATCGTAATGATGTCAAGTGATGCATAAAAGAAAATGTAATTTTAAAATATTTAGTTTTATCATACTTCTTTGCCTCCTGATAATATCCAATTAGGAGAACAGAACATATTAGGTAGAAACCCTATCAGGTTGTCTCATTTGCCAAAAGAACCCTTTCAACTTTATCCCTGGCAAACTCTTGCATTACTGCTCTGAAGGGTTGTCTGTGTGTGGAGTAGATTAGGCCTTAGGTGAATACAGTTAATTCTTTCTATATGGCTGCTTGTTATGAGACTGCCTCTGACATACATCACATAATGGTTCCCGTTGATTGATCTAATTATATACACATGGTTTTATTGGAGCTTTGTGAGTCTGGAGATACCCATGTTTGCTTAATGTTCTACAAGCACAATTCAAAACCCTTTAGGCTTACCAGGACTGTTTCCATAATCCTTAATTGGGAAAAGTAAGCCTGGAGAATGTTGAAATACCCTGCTTAAATTGAGCTCCAGGGTTGGTAAAGTCACCCATCAGAACTTCCTTTGTAAATACTCAGCTATGTTTTAAAAATATCCTTTCCTTTCTTATGACTATCAAATTAGAATGAAAGAGCATTTTCGTTCTAAAGTACAAATGCATATTTTCTGGTGTTTGGTTCTCAGACATTTAAATACGATGGAGGTGGGGGCTGGAGCTGGGGATACAGACACTGATTTCATCAATGTATAAAACCCCCTGGTATGGGAAGTGCTTTTCACTGATGCAAATAAGCAATTTTTCTGTAGCTCATAGTCTTAACGATTTGCCCGGAGCCCTGAGGTTAAGTGATATGTCCACATTCACACGAACTAGCACCTACTGGAGTTGAGACTTCAGCCTTAGTCTTACTGAATCCAAGATTGGGCTGTAATCTATTACCTAACATGCAGCCTGGTTGTGTGAAGAAATTATGCTTTTAATTAAAAAATACTGATGTGCCATTTTCTAGTTTAAGCAATTGAGAAGTATGACTAAGGAAGAAAATAATCCATTAGCAATTTCTTCAAAAATAAAAATTCTTATTGAGAATTGTCACTTTTTCTAAAACATTCAGTTGCTAACTGTATTAACATTTTCCCAGGCTTAGGATGTTGCAAATAGGTATTCAATAAACAATAGGGATCCACAGAGGTGCAATTAACTCCTAAGCTCAGGTAAATCTGTTCATCTGAAGTCTAGAATCAATACAGAGTGGAGAATCAGTGATAGTTGCAGAGTGCCTTTAAGGAATAGCATTTGAAAAGGATAAAAGCCTTGATCACTGGGATGAAAGAAAAAAGAACTATACAATGGGACAAAAATCAAATATGACCCAGAAATATCGAAGTAGTAAGGATTTCAGAGTTAACATTCAAGAAATCGCTCATTTTAAAATGGCTCAAGTAGATGATTGCACATGTATAATCTATATCTATATATAATTTATAAAGTAAAGTATATATAAAGTAAAATATATAATTATATATCTATATATAAGCAAGAACACTTACCTCCTTGTGAAGGGGAGAATGGAGACAATAAGAGAATTAAAAAAAGATTTTTACATGTAATGGGAAAATAAAACAATATTAATGTTATTTATGCTAATAATAGTAATATTATTTTTAAATGACAGGTATATAAGTAACAAATACATTTCCCTACTATTTAAAAACTCATAAACTCAATATTTGCATTCTCTGTGTTATTTAATGATAGCATAGAATCAAATGAGATATCTATCAAGCACTTACAGTGCCTGATACATAGTAGATTCTTTAAGTGTATTT
>NC_058130.1:317018948-317147698 GCF_016433145.1 Gracilinanus agilis | reverse complement strand
GAAGGGAAGGGAAGGAAAAAGGAAAGTGAAGGGAAGGGAAAGAGAAAGGAAAGGGAAGGAAAAGAAAGTAAAGGAAAGGGGAAAGGGAGAAAGGGATGAAGGAAGGAAAAGGAAGGAAGAAAAGAAAGAGAAGGGGAGGGGAGGAAAGGAAAGGAAAAAAAGGAGGGGAAAGAAAGAGATCAGTTTTAGATATTCTAAGACCAATATAATCCAGATCAAACTAGTTATCTGAATCATTGGTTTAGAAAATGCTGCTGGGTCTATTGCAGGGGTCAACAGTCTCTTAGAAAATTCCTAAACATTTAAATTACAAAATACTAATGCAAGAAATTAAGGAAGACCTTGATTAGGTTTACTTAAACATACAACTCAGTGGCTTGTTACATGTGGTTGTCTCTTGGCATGTGAATAAATAGTAGGAAACTTGTTTAGCTTTATATTGGACTTTAGAAAGGGTGAAGAAGCTTAATTGTTTCAAGATGCTATTTCATGACTCAGATATAGTAATGACAGTTTGTTGTATATGCTCTCCTTTTTCTTTCTTGTTTCCCCAAATACAATTTTACATTCACACAAATACATACCCTACCCACTTCCAGGTCAGTAGAGTTGAGAAGACAGAACAAAATCGTCAGGCACATGATAAAAATGTTGTACTGTTTGAGTTCTGATAACCTTTTTCTCATCCTTCAAGGATTTAAATATCTCAAAAAATGTTGAGCAAAATTGTAGTCAGGAATTATTCATGCTATAATGAAGAAGCCTTGAATGATGAGCCATTCAGAGAAATTATCTTATAAAAACAGAATTATAGGAATGCATCTAGTTATGTAAATACTTTATTTGTACCGAGGCATAAAATATAAGTAAGTTTAAAATTTGAGCTGACTAAAATCTTTAATTTCACATTTTTGCTCTTGAGTGGAAAAATGGACATTTCTATGAGTTACACACTTTGGGAAATTTAATCCTAGGTAAAACATTGTAATGGAGCAAAATTTTTCAAAGCAAAAAAGATAGTATTTTTTAAAATAAAAAAATACCAAAAGGTTAGCATTTAAGATTTTTATTTATTTGTTTCTTTGTTGTGTTAAAATACCCAGTTTACTCCCTGTAATTTGGAAATGTGGAAGTTTTATTTGAATATTTTTTGATGGGTATTGATATTTTACATATTTGCATTCACATATTTAGACCAGTATAGAGTAGTGAGTAGGAAGCTATTTCAAAGGAAGACCTGGGAAGACCTTTGTTCAAGTTCTTCCTTGGATCCATACTGGCCATATAAGACTGAGTAAGTCTCTTGACTTCTCAGTGCCCCAGACTACTCTCTAAATGTAAAAGCTGAAGAGAAGATGCCGACTTACATTGGTAAAAGGAGTTTCCTGATCTGAGAATTTTCCAGATGAATGAATTTATTTATCCTTAAATCTGGACAACCTTAGAGATAAAGTAGTCCAATCCCTCCATTTTATTGATAAGGAAATTGTGATCCAGAGATTAGAATGCATTTTTCTTTACTTCCAGGCTAATACTATTTTTGTTTAGATATATGAAACTAATAGGCTTCAGGTCACAAGTGTGGTGCCCAAACTAGATTAAAATATAATTGGGAAATGTTTAAAAAATAAATAAAATACAATATAACACATATAATTCCAATGTGCATTTTTTGAAGTCAATTTGCTATCCACAGGGATCCATTTCTATTAAGTTTGACACATCTGGATAATACTACTCTCCCTTGTGTGCATATAATGATTATGATTCTCAGGAGACATTTTTCTTCTTCTCTTCACCTTCTCTTTATAAAGATTATGTAACAGGAAATTGGAAAACAACTTTAAACACTTAGTCAAAACTAGTGCATCAAAGTTAAAAACTGGATCCTGCCTCTGAGGTTATCGACAAACAACTCAAGATTTCTCTTGACCATTCTTTTTCAAATTTTAAAAAAATTCAATTACATGTAGAAACAGTTTTTTACAATTGTTTTCTGACATTTTCCAATTCATATGCTCTCCCTGCCCTCTTCCCACACTCTGGGATAAGTAGTCTGATATAAGTTATACTACTATCTTTTAAAACTTTCATTTGACTTCAATTCCTTTAAAAATTACTCAATACTTTTTCTCCTTTCCATATTGACAATCAGAAAAAAAAGAAAAAAATCTTTACATTCACTTCCATAGCTTTCGCTCATTTCTTAAATTCTTGAAATCTCTACTCTATTGCTCCTTAAAAACTACTGTCTCTAAGGTCACCAATGAACTGAAAATTTCCCTATTACAGTACCTCTAGTATCAACAAAAAATACTCGAGGATGTTATATTATATTACAGGTCATTGAGTAAGGGGTGACAATGTTAGACTTTTGTTTTAGGGGAAAATACTTTGGCATCTTTAAAGAGCAAAGAGTCAGGAGAATGTTGAAGCAAGTAGATGAAATAGTAGGCTATTGCAATAGTGTAGGTCAGAGATAATGAAGGTTTAAATATAGGTGGTAGTTATGTGAGTTAGAGAAGGAGACATATATAAAATATTGTAGAGATAAAAAAATCAAGATTTGACAACTAGTTGGATATGTAGGCTGAGTGAAAATCAGGAGGCAAGAATTATTCTTTAATTGCAAACTTGAAGAATTAGAATAGAGAAAATTAAAAATAGCATGTCTTTGAAGGCAAAAATAATGAAATCTGATTTAGATGTGTTGAGTTGAGATATCTTTAGAACATAGAATCCAAAATTCCCTTAGTCAGTTGGTGATAGAGGATTAGTGTTCAGGAGACAGACTAGAGCTAGATATATAGCCCTGGATATCATCTGAATAAAGATTATATTTGAACTGATGAGAAATAATGAGATAACCAAGTGAGAGGGAATAGAGAGATCATGACCTAGGATAGTGCCTTGAAGAGCACTCACAGAAAGTCGGTATGACTTTAATTCATCCAGGGAAACTGAGGATTAGTTAGCCAGTTAAGAGGAGAACTAATAGAGAACAGTGACACAAAATCTATAGAGTAACCAATAGGAAAAAGTGGTCAACAGTGGCAAATGTGACAGAAAAGTCAAGAAGGATAAGGAATGAGTAAAGTAAGAGATCATTGATGACTTCAGAGAACAAGGGGTTGAAAAACAAACTGCAAAAAGTTTAGACAAGAATAAGAATAGTAAAAGTATAAATATAGAATCCTTTTTCTAGAAATTTTGCTGAGAAGAGGAAGAGAAATGCAGAAAAACAGGGAGTTGTAATATTGATGTGGGATGCTAGATTTATCTTGCACCCCCAAATTATAGAAGTGCTCTAGGTCAAACTGTAAGCAAGGAAAGTTCCTTTGCTTCCTTGCCTTCTTGTAAATACTAACTCTAAACCATCCAAGACTCCTGATAAGACCCTGGACATCAAAGAGAAAGACCCTTGAGCAAATTATCCCCCTTGGATTCTCCCCTAGGTTTCAAGATGGACATAGATATACATATTCTAGTTATGTCCCAATTATCATCAGGTTGAAATCTAGGGCTTCTATCTATCCCCTAAGCTAAACTCTATGTCTTCAGAGCATAAGACACCACTCTGACCCTGGTCAGATGATCCCCCTGCCAACTTTTGCCTGAATTCATACCCTCCTCAAGTCACTAAATAAAGTATAAAAACAACAGAATTGATCCCTTTGAGGAGGAAGTTTTTTCCATCTATGCTGCCCTCCCAGCCAAATTCAACATGAATTCCAAATTAACAAATTTCTCTTTTTATTTCTAAGCTAAGTTATTGAGTCTTGCATTCTTGCAGAGGGTAACCATCCTGGACCCCAGAGGTTCACTTCAAGCCCCACCATAACAATATCAGAATCTAAAATGATTCTTTTTAAAATGAAGAAAACTTGAATGTATTTTTAGATAGCACACAAAGAAATAGTAGATATGGAATGAATGAAGATGAAACAAAGTGATGGTAGTCAATCAGATTTGTTGAATGTGAGAGAGTTCGATGAAATCAAGGGATATGTAAAATGAGTGGTTTTGGCAAGAAAGCCCACCTCCTAATTAGAGATTAGAATGAAAAAAGATGCTAGTTGATGCTAGCTCTGTCAATGTGAGATTAAGAAGAGAGAAGAGAGAAGTCATTATGAATATCTTCTAATTTGTGTGTGTGTGTGTTGTGTGTGTGAAGCATGAGATTATATCAACTGACTGGATAGGAAAAGAAGGTGGTTTGAGGGGAAATAGAAGGGGACAATCGTTGTGGAGTGTAGGACTGCCAAAAGTATACATAAAGGCTAAATGACTTTAGAGAGCATAAATTTGCAGTGTATCCAGCTTGCATAAAGTCATGAACTCTTTAAAATCCTTCAGCAGGAGGTAAGGAGGGATGAAAGGGTCCAGAGATGGGAATAATATAGTATTAGAGTTTGAACAAAATATAACAAGTACTAAGATGAGTAGCAAAAAATTAAAGACCATAGAATAGAATAGATCTGAACTAGTTCAGTGTGGAGTAGAGTTTAGAGTGTAGTCATAGCAGGAGAGGTGACTAGGAAAGTATTATTTATTGAAAGCATTTAAGATAATAATGAAGGTGAAAAATGTCATAAGAAAAATTTAAATAATAAAAGGTGAAGTTATGGTAGTATCTCTCCTCTAGGCTTACTTTTCTGCCATATTGGGACCCTAGAGAGGAGCTGATTGTTCTAGGGGTATACAGATTGTGAGATCTCTAGTACTATTACAAGCCTCCTTCTGCCTTTTATTCAATTCATACTAATTAACATCTTTAATTGATTGATTAATAGGGTTGTCTGGAAATTAATCATCATTTGTGCCTTTGATTGATTCTATATATCAAAGAGATATTCTCACCTGATGAAGGTAAATGGCCTACAACATTAACATTTTTTCCTGATTATATGTTCATTAATTGCATTGTAATTTTTAATATTTGTTTTCTGAAATTTTGTAATATTCTCTCCCTCCCTCTCACATATCCTCTTCCCCAAGAAGGAAGATGATATAAGAAACAATACATATTTCCCTCTTTGTCATGTTATGAAATGACATATATTTGTAAGGATGGGATTTGTGCAAGGGGGTGGGACAAAAGGAGCCAGAAGAAGGCAGTTGGTAACAGTTACTGACAGTTGAGAGGAACAGAGGATTCTGGGAATTTCTCAGAGGAAGAAGGAGAGGAGAGGTATTGGGGGGGAGTACTGAGAGAGAGAGTAGGAGGACATCCCAGCATGGATCCAGTCCTGAGGGCTTCCTGAGGATCTTTCTTTGGAAACTGAAACCCTGATTCTCTGATCAAAGCCATCCCATCACATCTCACCCATCATAACTTCAACCTTAGAGTTAGCTAAGTTTTGGACTCCATTTTGGGAGCAATTTCTTAGTCTCTTTCTCCCATTACCCAGCTTTGCTGAGAGACCCCCTTTCAGTAAAAACTTACAATTATAGAAAAGGATAGGACAGAAGAGGATAGAAATAGAAACAGAAGGAGAAGGGGTAGGGGAAGAAGCTTAGGAGTGGGAATCCCAAAGGTTCCCTCCTAAGTGACAGACCCCATAGAAATAGAGAAGAAGGCACCTCCAAATCCCTCTGCCCTTCACCCCTTTCCCAAAACCCTGAATTGCAAATAATAAAAGCCATTCATCAGTCAGATAGTGTTCCAGAGTGCCCAAGAGACAACAAGGGAGAGGGAAAACAGCTTGGTCTGGCTGCCTCCATCTTGAAGCCAGACCATCCGCTGTGAAATTAACTGATTGGGGGAAAGTTTGGTGAACCCTGTCCATATTCAGAATCTGATTGGGGTACCACATACTTTGTCTTACAGGGAAGCCTCGCCCCCAGTTCTGTGGGGGCAGCACAACCATCCAGGTCACCCAGTTTCAGGGTGACCCCCTTAAAGTCTCCCAGTGTATATTAAGCTCTAGGGGAGAACTGGAAGAGAGACTCACCTCATAGACTTTCTCTATCTTCCCTTTGAGCAAACATTAGTTACTGGCTTTCTTTATTCTTAAATATTGCTTAGTCTAGAGAAAAATCCATAGAAGAAATAAAGTGAAAAATGACATGTTTCAATCTGCATTTGGACTCATACTCTTCTTCGTGTGGCAGTGGATATCCTTTTTTGTCCCTTGGAATTGTCCTGGATCTTTGCCTTCTTGATAATAGTTGTCATTCACATCTGATTATCATATAGTATCCCATTGCAATCATGTGCCATAGCTTGTTCAGCCATTCCACTAGTGAAGGACATCTCTTCAGTTTCCAGTTTTTTGCCACCACAAAAAGATCTGCTATAAATATTTTAGAATACATAGTTTTTTTTTTCCTTTTTTCTTGATCTCTTTAGGGAATAAGTTCAATGATGGTATTATTGAGTCAAAGGGTATACATAGTTTTATAACTCTGAGTATAATTCCATTTTGCTCTCCAGAATGGCTAGATCAGTTCACTGTTCCACCAACAATTATATGTGTCTTTATTTTTTCCATGTCCCTTCCAAATTTTGTCATTTTGTTCCTTTATCATTTTAGTCAATTTGGGAGGTGAATGGCAATATATCAGAGATGTTTTGATTTTCATTTCTCTAATCAATAATGATTTAGAGCATTTTTCATGTATTTATATACAATTTTGATTTCTTCACCTGAAAACTGTTAATATCTTTTGACCATTTTTCAGTCGTGGAATGGCTCATATTCCTATATATTTGACAAAGTTTTATTTATATTTTATATGAGACTTCTATATCAGAAACTGTCTATAAAATTTTCTTCCAATTTATTGCTTTCTCTCTAAACTTGGCTACATTAGTATTATTTTTACAAAAATTCTTCAGTTCAATGCATTGAAAATTATCCATTTTACATTTCACAAAGCTTTCCATTTCTTAGTTATTCATAAATTAGATAGGAAATATGTTTCTTATTGTTCTGATTTGTTTATGTCTTCCTTTATAATTACATCATTTTTCAATTTTGGCCTTATCTTGGTAAATTCTGTAAGATTAGCTTCTACCAAACTACTTTCCAGTTTTCCCAGTGATTTTTACAAAATAGTGAATTATTATTCCAAAAACTTGGAACTTTAGTTTTGTTAACACAAGGTTATAATCTTTTATGACTATTTGTTATATCTATTCTGTTCTACTCATCTACTTTCCAATTTCTTAGCCCAAAGTAGATAATTTTGATAATTCCATTTTTAAATATATTTTGAAATCTGGTACTGCTTGATCTCCTTCCTTAACATTTTTTTCATTATTTCCTCTGATATTCTTGATCTTTTGTTTTTTCAAATGAATTTTTAAATTATATTTTGAAATTTGACAAAATAATTTTTGGGTAATTTAATTGAGATGATGCTGAATAAGTAGACTAATTTAGTTAGGATTGTCATTTAAATTATATTGTCTCTGCCCACTCATGAACAATTAGTATTTCTCTAGTTATTTACATTTGACTTTATATAAAAAGCATCATAATTATGTTCATAGAGTTTCTAGATTTTTTTCTGTTGATGGTTAATTTAAGTGAGTTATCTCTAAGTATCTCTTCTTTACTTATTTCTGTTCATCAGTTCTTTCTCGGTAGAGAGGCATATAAAAGTAATTCTTCAAACAATATTACTGTTTCTGTATATAATATTCTCTTGGTTCTGCTCATTTCACTCTTCATAATTTCAGGTAGATCTTTCCATGTTTTTCCCAAATTAGCCTGCTTGCCATTTCTTATGGTGTAGTATTATTCCATCATGATCATATGCCACATTTAATTAGTTCTATTACTTTGGATTTAAAGGGTAGAATATACCATTACAACAGGATAAAGGATTTTTTCGTGCTTGAACATGGCAGTAAAAGACTTTGCAAATTTAAGGTTATGGGCATCTATGTGGAAAAAAGGTGAAATGGAGGAGTAGGTTATGAAAGCTGATTAGACTAAAGAACTAGTAAGTATTAGTATATTTGAAAGAATAGCAATATATATTTTCTTGTTCCCTAGAACAACATGAGTTGAAGTGGATTGGGAGATTGTGATACTGGTACTGAAATCATTAAGAAAGGAGAGAGAATGTTAGTAGTTAATAGACAATGGCCAACAAGAACTGGATTGGGTGATAACTTTGTATAAAGTGAACCTTCTGGCATTTCTGAGTGATGATACTAGAAGGAGGGTCTGGAAGTGGTAATAGGGAATGAGAAGAACTGTTCTGGTTTCTCCTACAAGGACTCAGTGAATCAAGACTTATAAAAGAAAGTACAATATAGGAAAGCATGGCAAGAACAAGATGTTACCCAAGGAGAACCGGGTCTCAGAAAGTGGCTAAGCCAAAGAAGTCTAAAATGAAAAGAAGAATATTAATTATGTAGTATAAGTTTAGAAGGAGGCAGCCAGGTGTTTCAGTGGATAGTGTTGACTCTAGAGTCAGGAGACCTGAGTTCAAATTCAGCCTGACACTTACTATCTGTGTGACCCTGGACAAGTCACTTAACACAATTTGCCTTGATTTCCTCATCTTTAAAATGATCTGAAGAAAGTAATGGAAAAGCACTAAAGTATCTTTGCCAAGAATTCTCCTTTTAGGGTCTGGAAGAGTTGGATTTGACTGAAAAAATTGAACAATAACAACAACCACAAAACAACAAAAAGGATTTCAGAGGGCACCAAAGAGAATGCAGGAAGATTTGGAGTAGGATGTTGGGATAGGATTGAGGTAGATATTAATAAAGAAGTGGAAAGCTAGTATTGGAAAGGGAATTTTTTAATGGAAGTTGGAATTTTAGTATTTCTGGGATGAGCAGGGCATTGGGGTATGAGTATATGCAGAAGATGGCAATGGTTTTGCTGGCAAAACAGGTGATTAGAAGGCTTAAGGTCTTCTCTGCATTCAGGCCCTTGGAGCATTCGAACAGTCCTCAACTGGTTAATTTTGTGGTAGGTTTTATGGATGTGGTGTATGTTTGGAAATCATACTAGGAAATAGGAGAGGGCTTCCTGGAGTCTAAGTAGGAGGCAAAAGGTAGTGTGCCCTGGGGCATCCAGAAACCTGGCCTAAGGCTAAGCAGTAAGCAGAGCCTGACAATGTTATGCCCTGGAGGCCTCCTGGAGCCTAGAAAGGAAGCGATTCAATTCTTGTTGAATTGAATTGAATTGATATGTATTGATTGTAATTGGTCCATAAACCTACTTAGACATATATTCTTCAGAGGACTCTTGTATTTTAATTTTTAATTTATTTTAGCTCTTTATTAAAAAAAAAAACTAAAGGAAAATGTCTTTCAATCTCAAATTCCCCAAAATAATAAGAAATATTATAATTTTGTTTTGGTTGAAACTTGGGATTTTTTTTACATATCCTTTTATTTGAGTATGAATTCTGGTAAATGGCATCAGCTGAACGTTGATTCTTCAAAAGTATCTCACCCTTATTTCTGAAAGGCTGATTACAAATTGTGTGGCCTTTGTCTCTTAAAAACTGATGTCCACTACTGTGTAAGCAATTAGGAAAAAAATGTAAGAACTATAAGTACCTTCTTGTGAAAACACTCACTATATTACTGCAGATGAGAGAAAGGCATTTGAAGTGGAAGAAAAATGAAGCAAACTTAGGGGAATTTTTACCAGGATCCACAGAATATCTCTACTCTTCCACAGCCTCCTCTCTCTCTCTCTCTCTCTCTCTCTCTCTCTCTCTCTCTCTCTCTCTCTCTCTGGAGTAATTTCTTAATTACTTACCTGATTTTTTGCCTCTCAGTTTTGGTTTTTTCTTTTTTTTTCTTGTACTCTTGGTACCATAAATAGGTATTAATATGATGAAAACAAATGTTTTTGGCAAAGAGTAACCTGGTATGGATAGCTATAAAACTAATTTCTAAATAGTGAAATGAGATTTCTCCTATGAAAAATTTCATATGTAAAATTTCCCTTTGAACTCGTGTCTGTCAACAAGAAGTACAATATACTATTTTTGTAACTAAAAATACACATACACAGAGTTTACAGTCTAGTTATAAAGATGCATGGATGTGTGAAAGCATTAGTGAATCAAACAATAAAGTACTAAATTACTAAACAGACAAGTAAAGAATGAGACAGAAAATAAATAACAATATGATATTGCTGAGGACATTAAAAAGGAGTTTAACAAAGGAGGAGGTAAATGCAAGATATTGTTATTGGATAAGGTTTCAAAAAAGAAGAGAATAAGCCAGGCCATGAATTTTTGTTTTCCAGTCATTTTTTGTCATGTCCAATTCTTTGTGACCCATTTGGGGTTTTCTTGACAAAGACAATGGAGTGGTTTGCCATTTCTTTCTCTAGTTCATTTTACAGTGGAGGAAACCAAGGCAAACAAGGTTCAATGACTTGTGCAGGGTCACACAGGTAGTAAGTGTCTGACGTCAGATTTGAATTCAAGAAGATAAATCTTCCTGATTCCAGGGCCACTGCTCTATTCACTGTCACCCTAGTTGTCCTGAAAGATATGCATAAATAGGGCAAAAGAGGTATGTACGCTCATATTGTTCAATATTTCCAGTCAGGATGCATGTCTTTTGGACAAAATTGTTTTTGAAGATAGTGAGAAACACCCAGGTATATGAGTTGAATAAATTGCATGGTAGTCAATACAATGAGTCCCCATGGTGGGGTTTGTTCAAGACTCCCTAGGGTATCCATTGTTGTAATATTCCCACCAATATTTCTGCTCTGGATATTTTAGAGTCAGTGACAGGATTGTTTGACTGAATGGCTAAGGTAGTAGCATGGAGTACTTTTCCTGAGGACCGGCATCCTAGCAGCACCCTAGAGTTCCTGTGCTTGTGCTCAGAAGTGTCCTATTCAAGTGATTCCTGCCATTTTCAAAATGAGTTAATGACTGTTCAGTGGAGAAGCCCCCAATATTAAGTCTAGAATATTTCAGCTCCATTTTGTTGCTGAATTTGAAGTTAAATGTAATGAAGAAAGGGATGAAATGTATCTGAAACAAATAATACAATATGGCTGAAATACTTGCATAGCATATATAGAGCCATTGTGTTCTCACAAAAGAAACACATAGAAATGTTTTTCCTTTGGTTTCCAGTGCCTGAAACTGGAGACATATCTTAGAGGAGCAGATGCACAGCAATTTGTGCTGTGTGGGTATTAAATCACTGTCAAAAGCTCATTTTTATTGGTAGTAAATTTACTTTCAAATTAAGCACAGGGAAGAAAAAAATTAGATGCTAGAATTTAAATAGCAATACATCACCTTACCAGTGGTCATGCATATAATAGTGTCTGGAGAGCTTATTGTGATATTACCATAAACTGAGGCAAGGCATACCTAGCCACATGGATAAATGCAGAAAGGTAGGCATTTAATTCCCCAGCTCCCTACCCAAGTGAACATTTTTCAAAAGACTTGGCTTGCTAGAAACATTGATTTTTTGTTTGCTATTGTGTGATTCATAGATTTCTACATACATACAAAGATTTGGGCTCATTCCAGTGAGCATGGCTCCATTAGATCCCATAGGTAACCACAGTGAAAACACATGCAATATTCCTTGATCATATGAAAGTAAATGAGAGTTCAGAAATATAGGAAATTGTAACTTGCAATTAACAAGATTACTCTTTGTTGTATTTGACAATGTGTCACAGAATCTTAAATAGGAGAGGCAAGGAAGGTCTTAGATTATTTTCTTTTTCTACCTGACTTTATAGGGGCCCTGCCCCCATCATTTTTCTTTCTCTAGAGTCTTCCTCCTCACTGTCCTTGAACCATGATGTTGGAGCTGATTTTAGAGAATTAGATGCACAAACAATTCAAGAAGGAAAAAGAGCTCAGTCTTAAATCTAGACATTATCTTATTTGATTGTGCCTCCTTTGTCAAAGCTCTTTTAAAATCTCCTTTTGAGACATCCTTTATTTACTGAAAAAAATCTTTTAAACTGATTCTTAGAGTTTTTAAGCATCAGGTTGCATCCCATAGACAACTGTCCTGCTTAACTTGGTTTGAGAATTCTAGTCTTATAGATTTTTTCAGGTGTATTTAACCAAGATGTCTGATTAGTCCCATGAGGTTTCAAAATTGAAAATGAGTATAAAGTGAATCTTTTCATATCTGATTAATAGCAGTAAAATCCTGATCTTGATCTGAGCCTGAAAAATAATATTATAAAGATTATCTTTTATTTCACCCATTTTTAAGACTGAGGGCCTTTCCCACACATTACTATTTTGGAAAATATTATTAAATATTAAAAAGACAAAAAATAAACATCTCAGGCATTAAAATTTCAGATCTTTTGAGGATAGATTTCAAGAATCTGTAAACTCTGATGGAAAAATATTTTTATTTTCCAATAACATTTGGTTTCCTTTGTATTCCTATGCATTTTTTAGGCATTTAAAAACATTATTCTGAGAAGGGGACTATAGGCTTCATCAGACTGCTAAATGGAGTTAAGATCCCCTGATCTAATCTAAATTGAATCACAGGTTTCATTAAAAATACATATATGTGTATATAAGTATAGATAAGTACATCTCACTGTATATATATTCTATCTCTGACTATATATATATATATATATATATATATGATATATATTCCTTCTATATACCTCCAAACATATATACTCTATAGATATGTAATTCATATATCTATATTTACAGTAATTTTTATATCACATGATTTCACTGGTATAAGAAATTCAAGATATGGAAACACCAGCTTCCAATTCAGGTAAGTATCTTTTCTGTAAACTCTTAAGGAATTATGGGGGGGCATTAAGAAGAAAGTGACTTGCCTAGGGTCACACAACTGGTCTCAAAGTTTGAAGTTGGCATCAGTTCTTCCTGATTTTAAAGTAAGTTTGTCTACTATGCAATGTTTATTTTATATTTGTGTGTGTATGTATGTATGTATTAAGCATTCATCCATTTATCCAAACATATGTGAATGTGCACATGAAAGTACACTAATAAAGTTGATCCCAATTCTCTCTTGAATCAGAATAGAACTGAAAAATACTTATGCTTTAGAGTAGGGAGTGATAACACAGAAAACCTGTGAGAAAGATAATCTTTGTTTCAGTCTGTGGATTATTTGGACATATGAGTGTGTTGGTTTTGGTTTTCTGATAAATACATTTCCAAGAGTTAAGTTTCTTCCACCTGAAAGCAGTGTGCTGAGCACTGTGCCAGCCACTAAGGGATTTCTCAGAAATGCCTTTATGGGGACAGCAGGGATTGAACATTAGTAAGCAGGAAATGAGTATATAATTCATTTTAAAATGACTTTAATCTAAAGTAAGAAGTATCTCACTGAAGAGGAAGGCAAAGTCTTTAGAGATATCACAGAAGAAGGATCCTCAGGATATGGTTATAGATTACCTGTCCTGAGTGGTATAGGATGACGTATGGT
Organism: Gracilinanus agilis; assembly: GCF_016433145.1. NCBI lineage: Eukaryota > Metazoa > Chordata > Mammalia > Didelphimorphia > Didelphidae > Gracilinanus > Gracilinanus agilis. The sequence goes on along the minus strand of NC_058130.1, from coordinate 317,134,278 downwards.
GGAATTGATGAGGCTACTGAGGCACCATGCCTGAGCATCTGAGGACAGATGTTCTACAGGTATTTGAAATGCTGATGACATTTTGTTTGGAATGGGAGAGGGAAAGCTAAGGAACTTAGAATGCTACTTATTTTCAAAACTTGATCAGGAAAATCATTTGAGTTTGTCTCTAGTAACACATAGACTGGCACATAGTACCTCTAGTAACACACAGGCAGCTAGGTGACTCAGTGGCTTTGAGGATAGAGTGTCAGAGTCTAAAGTCAGGAAGACTTATCTTCCTGAGGTCAAATCTGGCCTCAGTATGTACTAGTTGGGTGATCCTGGGAAAGTCACTTAAATTTGTTTGCCTTGGTTTTCTCATCTGTAAAATGAACTGGAGATAGACAAGGAAAACTCTAGGATCTTTGCCAAGAAAACCCCAAATGAGGTTATGAAAAACTGCACACTACTGAAAAAGTACTATACAGCAAGCAACAAACAGAAGGACTAGTAAATATTCACACAGGTAGACTTTTTACAAAGAAAAAAAAAGCTTTACTTCTTTCTTAAAAGAATTCTATAAGGTGGGGGGATTAATAGTTAGGCAATAGGGTAGTGGGCAATCAGAATAATGGGACTTTTTTGGCATTTGTTTTTTTTTTCATTGTAAATTTCAGTTATTTACAAAATTTCCAGAACCCCATCATTATCATCATCATCAAAAAACAACACCCTCAATAATAAAAGATTCTAGGAATTGGGAGTGAACCCTAGAAAAGGAAAGGGCATTAATGTATATAGAATATCTTTGATGATGCTTGCAGAGAAAGGAGGGGATGAAACAAAAATGTATTTGGGTTTTGAAGTGACTACTCTGTCTAAGAAATCACCAATTAAGCCAGGGAAGAAGATTAAATGTCACAGTTTTAAGGAAATAATCAGAAGGTCATTATGAATCAGAGCTTATACAGATCACTTTCCTGAGCTTTATAAAGGTGGTATTTAAATATAATATTCTATATAACATACAGTTCTATAGATCAAATAGGGACATTAATAATCGCATCCATTTAGTTGCCCTTTCCTATCCTACCTTGCTTTAAACAGTAAATCACCTTTGGCTTTCAGTTAGATATTTATGAATCATAAAAGTGTAATTGATTATATTATTAGAAGAATTTTATTTTCTTTATTTTTTGTCATTCTTCCTGACCTCTCTCAACTGACATTGTAGAATTTGTTTAAAAATGAGCTCATGTTTGACCTGCTTTAAAAAATTCTCTTAATGTCTATTCTTGTCCATGTTGATTTTATGTATGTCTTTATCATGTTTTTTTTTTGTTTTGTTTTGATGGAGGAATGGATTTCTGAAACAGAACATTTGGCTTTTCTTCAACTACATTTCAAATTCTACAATCAGAATGAATCTTTCAGTCCACTCCAAAGTTACTTTTGGACTAATTATGTAGTGTGTGTGTGTGTGTGTGTGTGTGTGTGTGTGATGTGTGTGTGTGTGCGTGTGTGTATGTGTGTGTTTGGAGTTAATAAGCTTAGATACTAGGGGAAAAACAGTGGAAAGATTATGCCACAGATAATTAATAAAAATCAATTAGTTTGTTAATGAGTACTCTGTCAGTACCCAAGGTGGTAGAAACCAGCTGGGGGAAAAATCAGTATCCCTGAATAGGACATTTAGAATGCCTAAGTCCTGCTGAGAATTTGAGAGGAAATAACTATGAGAAGCACTACTTGGGTTAAAACTGGCTAAATTTCCTCTTGAGATTGCAATTCCGTCAGCTAATAAATCTAGTAAAAAAGCGATTCACCTTTAGTGTATGCTATAAAGCATTTTCTGATGCCTTAAGTACATTGCTCACTGCCCTGTATTAAAAACAAAACCCATAGTTGTAAATGTCAATGACTAGGATTGTAGAGCTCTTGCATCTTTCTTGTGTTAGGAGAAAAGCTAGAAACACCCATTACCTCTTAGATGACTTTTTACATTTAGAAATCTAAATGGCACAAAGTCAAACAGGAACTGACAGAAGTACAAAATATGTCTTCAAACATTTTTCTGGACCAAAACATAAAGCAGAAGTCCAATTATAATTATCTTAGATTTTCATATAAACTTTTCTAGCAAAGTAAATCCTTCTAATGACTAATTATATTCTTTTTACCTTTTTTTTCTAGCTTTCATTCCATTGAGGAAGCTACACAAAAGGGTCTGTGTAGGGACTGATTTGCATAAAGACAAATTAGGTAAACTCAATTTATCATGGATTGACTCCCTTAACATTTTCCATGTCATGCCCCTAACATAATCAAAATCATGTCACTTCTCTTAGAAGGATGAAAGGAAGATAAGTGTGCTGCAGAAGATTGATATTTTCACTGTGTGTGTGTTTTGTGCATCAAATCTTTGCTGCAAATCACTTCAATGAGTCTAATATTTACTATTATGAACTTCACTGTGACTGTGAGAGGGTATCCCTGCAAAGTCTTAAGGATTGGGTTGCAACAATTACTATTTATACAAAAGTGTTCCAAATTGTGTGTAGTGGATTAATGATGTGGAATATGGCGCACTGAGCGGCTACTGCCAATTTCCCTTAATAACTCCTCGTGCTTATGAATTATAGTCCCAGTGGTGAAAGCTCATTGATTTGCCTCATTGTAGAATCTAACTGGTTAGCTTTCAGAGGTAACGTGCTACTCTAATTATCTGCAAAGTTTCTGGATGGGCAGTGAGGAGATGGAACAGGAGAGCAGGTGGAGAGGGAAGCAGAGATTGAAGACAGAGAAGAAAGAAGCTAGCCTTTAAAATTATGTTAGACTGCTACAACCAATCAACTACATTAACCCTTTTCTTTCCTTTAGTGTCTCTTTTTCTCTACAGAATTCAGTATAATATAGTGAATCACGTTTAAAAGCTACTAGTGAACAGGGTGCATAGATAGATGGATTTCTAATGCATACACAAATATGTATATGCATGTACACATATCTGCATATATGTGAACAAATAGGAATTCTATTTCTTTGAAGAATGTTTTCTTCTAAGCATTCCCCTAAAATCATAATATTTGATCTTTTCCTCTAATGTATATTTGTGATTACCTAAAAACCATCCTAGAACATAAATTTACTTATTCCCACTCAACAAGCATGAATCTTTTGAAATGTTTTGGATTGTGAATTTAAAATGGAATCATGCCTTCTTTCAAAGCATGTTGAGAAAAGAAGAACACATCTCATTCATTTTAGGAGGGTTAAAATTTCTCCCAGAAAAAATGGAACAATTCTCATTTGCAAGGTGATAGAATCCTAGAATCCATTTATTGACAGCTTTATAACTTTCAACATGAACTTCACTACTCCAGCAAGCAATTAAATAACATTTCTATTAGTTATTTGATCAACTTTTTCATCAACTAAAAAAAACTTTTTTTGGGTATTAGTTCTAGAAAGCCACATAAGGCCAGAGAGGCATTCTGACATGGCATATGCAACATGTATGTTTGAGTTTTGGAGGAAGATGCCATAGATACTAGAAAATTATGCTTTTGAGGATTTATACTTGTAAATACATATTGACAAAAATATATTATATATAAAAAGCAAAAATGTTTGGAAATTATCAAATTACATCAAACTCAACCAGAATATTAATTAAGATATTAATGAGGTTAAAGGAATTTTCCAAATTTTAGATATTTTATGGAGCTTAAATAAAATCTACGAATTTCAAATTATATGATTTCTATTCAACACTAGTTCACTCTCCTATGCTTTCTGATTGATCAGAAAATACCAAGAGATGTCTTTCCATTAAAGAAGGACTATGACTAAAGAACTATGACTGACAGTCTAGATGTAGTAAGGGAGGCAAAATATAGACATCTTTTGTGTCTACCATAACATTTAATGATTAAAAGGCTTATATCATCATTGTCATCATCATTCTTTTCATATTAGAATCTACCATTGCCTTTCATGATGGAAGTGCAAGCCCACTGGACAAAGAATTGATCATTCCATATATATATATATATATATATATATATATACATATATGTGTGTGTGTGTTTGTAAGTGAGGAGGTTAGATAATGAAGGACTTTGAATTTCAAACAGGATTCTGTATTTGATGCTAGAGGTGGTGTGAGTCACTAGATTTTATTGAGATACAGGAGTGACATGGCTGAACCTGCACTTAAGAAAAATATTTTGTGATAGAATGAAGGTTAAACTAGAATGGAGAGAAACTTATGACATTTGAATCCACCAGCAGGAGCCTAGACATGAGGAGAATAGGTCCCACACCAAGATGGGGGTAATATCAGAGGCAAGAAGGGTGCATGTATGAGGGATGCTGAAAAGGTTAAATTAACAAGTCTTCACAGCAGATTAGATTTGAGAGCAGTAAGAGATAATGAGGAGTTGGGGAACTATACATAGGTGATAAACCTGGGTGCTTCTGGGAATGGTGATGCCCTTAATTTCCCTCAATGGGGAAATTTAGAAGCTTTTTGGGGAACAATAATGAGTGAATTTTTGGACATGTTCAGTTTAAGACATCTACTGGAATATAGGGGCAGCCAGCTGGCACAGTGATTAAAGTGATGGGCTTGGAGTTAGGAAGAACTGTGTTCAAATTTGACCTCAAATGTGTAATAGATGTGTGACGTTGGGCAAGTCACTTAAGTATGTTTGCCTCAGTTTCCTCATCTGTAAAATGAGCTGGAAAAGGAAATGACAAACCACTCTTGTGCCTTTGCCAAGAAGCCTACAAATGAAGTCACAGAATCAAATATGACTGAACAGCAACAACAAATGGAATCTAGTTTAAAATGTTCAGTAGTAGTTGGAAGGAAACCAGAGGTCAGCAGAGGTAAAGAATGGATCAATAGATTTGAGAATCATCAGCATGGAGATAATGAATCCATGGAGACTAATGAGATCAGTAAGTGAAATATAATATGAGAAGAAAAAACAACTTAGTAGTAAGCCTTGTGGAACACTCACAGAAAATGAGAAGGTGGGGGTTAGGTAGGAACAAAGATAATCAGGAGAGGATAAAGTCAAGAAAACTTAGAAGAAAATATCAAGGAGAAGAGGGTGATCAACAGTTTAAAGGATTGCAGGGAGGTCAAGAAGGCAGAGAATTGAGAAAAGCCATTGGATTTAATAATTAAGTAGAGATCATTGATAAGTTCGTGAGAGCATTTTCAAATGAATGATGAGATCGAAAGCTAGACTAAAGACAAAAGTCAGACTCAAGAAGTGAGAGGAGTTCAAGTTAGGTAGCACTTTTATTAGATGGCCTACTCAAGGAACTTAGTCAAAAAAAAATAAAACAAAACAGGAGAAATATAGAACAATATTGTAAATGGAAGGATCAAAAGTGAATTTTTTTTGAAGGTGGGGAGATAGAGGAATGTTTGTGGTTAACAGGAAAACAACCCATAGATAGGAAGAGATGGATGATAAGAGATTGGGAATGATTGAGGGGGCAACCTATAGGAGAAAATAGGGATGGAATAGGATCATTTGTACAGGCACTTTAGCAAAGAGAAGAGCAAATTCATTTCAGACAGTAGCAAATGAAGAGATAATTGTAGAAAATCCTTATCCTAAAGGAAGTCTTTTTAAAAAATTAGTTTTTGATATGTTTTGTTTCTTGTTATCACCACAGAATGACATATATCTCTCCCCTTTCTCCTCCTAGAAATACATGCACATTTGAAAAATAGCATGTTTTGGAGATGAAAAAAATAGTCAGCACAACTTATTGATACATTGAAGATGTCCACTTTTGATTTGAGATCCATTTGAGCTTTATAATTTTATTACATATATTTTTGATTTTTTGTATATTGTTTTTCCTTTTATATTAATTATTGTAGTTACTGGCTTGTTTTCTGGCTTCTGCTTTCTTCATTCTTCAGTAGTTCATATAGATCTTTTCACTCTTCTCTGTATTCATATCACATAATTTCTTTTTTTTTTTTTTTAATTTTAAACCCTTAACTTCTGTGTATTGACTTTATAGGTGGAAGATTGGTAAGGGTAGGCAATGGGGGTCAAGTGACTTGCCCAGGGTCACACAACTGGGAAGTGTCTGAGGCCAGATTTGAACCTAGGACCTCCTGTCTCTAGGCCTGGCTCTCAATCCACTGAGCTACCCAGCTGCCACACATAATTTCTTATAATTCCATTAAATTCAGATACCACAATTTGTTTATCTCCTTCCCAATGGATGAGCATCTACTTTGTTTTTATTACTTTATTCAAATCTCAACTCATAAATTTCTCAACAAAAAATATTCTCAACTCAAAACATTTTTAAAAATTGGTGTATATAAAAATTTTATTCCTATTTATGGCTTCTTTGAGATATAAACCTAGTAAGGAATCTCTGGGTCATGTAATGCAGGATTGATGCAAGTTCTCTTGCATTTGCAAAATCACCCAAGGCAATCCTGGCAGTTGGGGGAAAGGAATGTTGATCTTGCAAGTCCAGGGTCTCACAATCAGACCATTGGAGCTGGCACTATAAATATCCCTGGAGAACCAACCAGGGGGTTCTGATTTCTTTGACCTGACCCAGATATCCAGCTCCCCTGGACTCCCCCTTGGTTGGGAGGTGGAATGTGGGAATTTAGTTTACTTAGCTCAGGCAGGGACACCCCTAAACCAGATCATTAATCTCATTTGTCAATCAGATAGACCTCTCTACAACAGGGCAGTGGAATTTATCCCTGGCTGAGGGGCTGGTTCCCTCAATCTGATCTTACCTTCTCAGTCCCTCTGCCAGCACTGGCCAATCACCCAGAGCAACAGCCTTCAGACCCTAACCCTCCTCCCTCAATCTACCCTTGTGTTTGAATAAACCCCTTGGCCAGATTCTGAAAGTTTTAGTGATTTATTTATAACATCACTCAGGCAAGGGCTGAGGAGAAGGAGGCTAACTATCACTTGTTCCAGAGGGGCTAGACCAGGCATCCATCTTGTTCAGCAAGTAAACCAAGTTCACTTCCTGTTGTCTTCCAGTTTCTCACCAGCAGGGAGGGACTCCTCACTCCTCACCTTAAAGGAGCCTACAGATAGCAGTGGTACTGACAGGTCATCTCTGTTCAGACCTCACATCCCTGGGTGTCTTAGATCAACATATAGTGAAGTTGTTAGCTCCTTGGCCCAATAGACTCACGGGTACCACCATCTACCTGAATACCAGCCTGATTAGCCCCTTTATAACAGTCAAAGGGTGTGGGCATTTTAGTTTACTTTATTTTTAAAATTCCAAGTTGCTTTCCAAAAATGGTTGTATCATTTCACAATTCCACCAACAATGTATTGGTATTCCTATCTTTCTTTCTATAACTCTCCCAACATTGCTTGTTTCCAATTTGAGGGGAGTGAAGTAAAATGTCAGAATTGTTTTGATCTACATTTCTTATATCACTACTGATTTGGAATATTTTTCATGTGGTTGTGTGTACTTTGCAGTCATCTTTTGAGAACTGGTTTTTCATATCCTTTTACAATTGGAAACAACTCTAAGTTTTATATAGTCTCTCTCTCTCTCTCTCTCTCTCTCTCTCTCTCTCTCTCTCTCTCTCTCTCAAATCCTGGATACCAAACGCTTATCAGAGAGATTTGAGTCAAAGGATTATTTTCCCCATTTGACCACATTGTTTCTTATCCTAGATACCCTAAAGAGACTGTATAGAAGCTTTTAAGTTTCAAGTTTCTTCTACTGTAGAAAGAGAATTACGTTACTTTAGTTACTTTACTTCAGTCTTTTTTCTTAGCCTATTCCCACTGGTTCTCTCTCCTTCACTCCTAATCCCCTCTTCTAATTTGATATTCCTCCTTTCTCTGCTCCTCTTTGGCTAGCCTTTTTATTAGTTTTTAAAGTTCAGTTTTTTGGATCCCTTTTCAAAAATAATTTCTCTCACTCTCTTCATTATTCATTTTCTCTTCATGTTTACTCTACACTATCATTCTCTGATTCATGACCCTATAATTATTTGGCCTCTTTCTTTCTCCTGTATTATTTATGCAATCAAAGCTTCCAAGATATCCATTCTAGGCTGTGCCCTCTAGGAGCTTTCTGCCACTCCCTTAAAGGGCTTACTCCTAGGATTTCCCTTTTCCACTGTGCCTTACTTCCATAAGAATGCTAATTATTTCAGGTACCAGGGAGGATACTGCCTCAAGGGAAGAGCCCTCCTCTATCTTGTCTCTGATTAAGCAGCCTACCACTGATTTGCATTCTCTCTTGTTGACCTTTTCTTCCCCCTACTTTTGCCTGGAAATATCTTTCCTGTGCCCATAATTTCTTATTCTTCCTGGCGATGATTGACCCCAATGGTTTTAATTTCTTCCTGCAAAGACAAGTAGAGTTTTCAGGCCACAAATGCCCCAGGTTTTATGGAGTGTAAAGTTCTCATCTCTCTTCATTGATCATCTCTCTTTATGCATAAGAGAATTTTTCAGTGGAACTCCTCTTACCTCTAAAATAGTCTTTATTTTTTCCATCCACCCATTTTTTAAACTCTTCCCTTTTTTTCCCCACATATTTCTACATTGATTCTTCTCTTTCTGAGACCATAGAGGTAACCTTCCCTTAATTCTTAGCCCTTGATTTGACCCTGGTGCATTGGAGGATAGACATCTAGTTTGGTAATTGTTGATATTCTCTCCATTATCAATTTTTTTTGTATTAATAAGGCCCAATTCCCTTCCCCCCACACATTTAGCATCTTCATCTGCTTTATATATCTTTCATATTGGTCCTTTAAAGTCTTCATAATTTGTTGCCTCTAGAATGGATTTCTTACATGTATGCATTGCTGCTTATCCTGGCTTTCCCTAGTGTCATTTATATCTCCTCTCTAAGAATAAGCTTTTCAGAGTATAAGGGTCCGACTGTGGTGGTTCCCCTGTCTTTGATGGAGAAAAGTTTGTTGTTATAGAAGCCTTATATAACTGATAATTGAATGATCTCTTCGTTATATTGTGCTGGCTCTTATTTTCAAAGGCCATGATGGTAGAATAAATATCTGTTCTAGTAGGTTCTCTCAAGTTGGAAAGTCTTTCAGTGGGTTCTGCAAATCCAGTGATAAACTATATATCAATCCTTCAAGGACCAGCTTAACTAAATTAAGTGACATTCCTCAATAGTTTGGCTGAAGGATGTGGCTTTCTTAGTCAAACCAATTTTCTAAGATTATCTACTAAGGTGTAGAGGGATTGAAATTTACTTTTGTAGGAGGACCTACACAGGAAAAGTGTAGATGGATCTTTGAAATATTAAATGTAAGTCACAATTTACACTAACCCTGGGTTTGTTTATATGCTTTGATTATAATATTCCTTAAAGAAAAACCCATCTTAAATCTTTTAGGATCCTCCTGGGTCGTATCTCTGGACAAAAAAGAAAAGGTTGCTGTGGTGCTTTGTCCTTGACCACACAGTTTTATGGTGTCAAAATACCCTGACAGTTTCTGCAAGCTCCTGGCTATGGATGCTTCATCTTAATGAGTCATTCCTGTGATTTCTATACTGCAAAGCTAGTTCCTAGAGTATTTCCCTATAGATTTTAGTGACTTCAGAAAAAAAAAATCCCTTCCACGGCTCAGAAAGCAGAAAGAATAAAGCTACTTGGTGGTCAAAGAGCAAACATTGCTGCATCTATTTTTTTTTTTTCATTTAAAAGGTCATTTTTTCACTCCTCTATGAAAAAGAAACGAAATAATTCATTTCCCAATGGATATTTCCTGAAAATAGCTTCTAGTTAAGTATTATTTTCAATATAAATACAGTAACTCACTTTAGCCTGTTTAAATAGAAACTTTTCCAATTTATTTGCCTCAAACTGTTCTTCAAACTGTTTCCAAATGCAGTTCATATTTCTTTTCATAAGGTTAAATACTTAAAGTTCTAAAATAGTTATGATTTAATTCCATGACACCTTATAAGAGTTTTTTGTTCCTTTTTCATGTTTTCCCTATTTGTAAAATGATTTTATTTTTGCGTAATTACCTGGTTTAAAGGTAATAAAGGTAATAAAAGGTGAGATAAAATTTATTTTTAAATTTAATTTCATTTTTCTCATTAACACATATCTACTTTCTATCCCATACTTCCTGTTGGGAAAGAAAATATAAACTCTCTCTTACAAACATGTATAATCAAGTAAAACAAATTGCAGCATTAGCCATTCCCCTAAAATGTGTCTCAATCTATATTCTAAATCCATTAATTTTCTTTTACGAGGTAGGGACAATGTTTCATCATGAGTCCTTTAGAATCTTAGCTGGTAACTCCATTGATGAAAATTTTTATGCCTTTAAAGTTGCTTGTCTTTATCATGTTGTTTTTACTTTCTAAGTCATTCTGCTCTCACAACTCTGCATCAATACATATAAATCTTCCTATGCTTCTCTGACATGTCCTTCATCATTTCCTGCAACACAATAGTTTTCTATCATATTTATATTCCATAACTTCTTCAGAGATCATCAACTGGTGGGCACCCCCCCCCCAATTTCCAATTTTTTGTCATCACAAAGAGTTTTAAATAACTTTGTTTAGATAGTTTGTTTTGCTACCTCCCTTAAGATATCCTTTCCTATTTCCATCTCTTCCTTCTCTACTTTCTTCCTGTTTCCATAATGTGTGAAATTTATTTCTGTACCCAAGTGTTTGTATCTTCTTCCTTTCTTTGGACAGTTCAGATGAGAGCGAAGTCAAGTATCAATCACCAGTCGAAAGTGAGATTTACATCAGAAATCACATGATTATCTCAATAGATGCAAAAAAAGCCTTTGACAAAATATAATACCCATTCTTATAGAAAACACTAGAAAGTATAGAGATAGAAGAACCTTTCCTCAAAATAATAAGCAGTATATATTTAAAACCTTCAGCAAGTATCATCTGAAATGGGGACAAGTTAGAAGCCTTCCCAGTAAGATCAGAGGTGAAACAAAGATGTCCATTGTCACTTCTATTATTTAATATTGTACTAGAAACACTAGCAGTAGCAATTAGAGAAGAAAAAGAAATTGAAGGATTAAAGTAGGCAATGAGGAAACTAAATTATCACTCTTTACAGATGATATGATGGTATACTTAATCCTAGAAAATCAACAAAAAGGCTAGTATAAATAATTAACAACTTTAGCAAAGTTGCAGGGTACAAAATAAACCCACAAAAATCATCAGCATTTCTATATATTTCCAACAAAACTCAGCAGCAGGAGTTAGAAAGAGAAACTCCATTTAAAATCACCTTAGACAATATAAAATATTTATGAATCTGTCTGCCAAGACAAACACAGGAATTATATGAGCACAACTACAAAATACATTTCACACAATTAAAACTGGATCTAAATAATTGGAAAAACATTAATCCCAAATGGGTAGGATGAGCTAATATAATAAAAATAACAATCCTACCCAAAGTAATTTACTTATTCATTGCCATATATATCAAATGACCAAAAAACATTTTTTATAGAATTAGAAAAAAATTCTAACAAAGTTCATCTAGAACAGTGGTTCCCAAACTCGTTTGGTCTACCACCCCCTTTCCAGAAAAAATATTACTTAGCCCCCTGGAAATTAATTTTTTAAAAATTTAATAGCAATTAATAGGAAAGATAAATGCACCTGTGGCCATCACTGCCCTCCTGGATCACTGCAGCACCCACCAGGGGGCAGTAGTGCCCACTTTGGGAATCATTGATCTAGAAGAACAGAAGATCAAGAATAATCAAGGGAAATAATGAAAAAAAAAAACACGAAGAATGGGGGCCTAGCAGTACCAGATGTTAAACTGTACTATAAAGCAGAGATCATCAGAATAATATGGATCTAAATAAGGTATAGAAGGGTAGATCAGTGAAATAGACTAGGGGTAAATGACCTCAGAGAGCTAGTGTTCAATAAACCCAAATGTCACAGCTTTTGGGACAAGAACTCACTATTTAACAAAAATTGGTGGGAAAATTGGAAAATAGTATGGGAAAAATCAGGTCTAGATCAACATCTCACATCCCATACCAAGATAAATTCAGAATGGGCAAGTGGCAAATATGAAGAATGAAATCATAAGTAAATTAGGTGAGCAAAGAATAGTATACCTGTCAGATCTATGGGAAAGGAAGGAATTAAAGACCAAGCAAGAGACAGATAACATTTCAAAATATAAAATGAATGATTTTGATTAAATCAAATTAAAAAGTTTTTGTATAAACAAAACCAATGCAACCAAAAATTAAAACGAAAGCAACAAACTTGGAAAAAACATTTATGACAAAACTCTCCGACAAAGGTTTAATACCCAAATATATAAGGAACTAAGCCAAATTTACAAGATAATTTCCTTCAGGAATTATATTTTATTTTATTACAAGTGTGATATGTGCTTTCTATCATGACAAAAACAGTATAGAAATAGGTATTGCAGGAAAACCCTGGTATAACCTATATTATGCTATTTATTGCCATGAGGTGAGCAAGGGAGGTGAACAAGGGAGGAAATATGATTTCTGAAATGTCAGAAAACAGTTGTCAAAAATTGGTTCTACATGTAATAGGGGAAAATAAATTAACAATTAAAGAAATCCTAGCTTACATCTCATGGGACTATTAGCCATTTACTATGTATAATATTATAGAAAACTACATATACAAATGAAGAGTATTTTACTAGAAGTCTCTTTCAGCTACAAATTCTATTATCCTATAAACTGAGTCATTGTATCACAGAATCATAGATTTAGAGTTTCAGAGGATCTTTTTGCTTATCCTTTGTTTTTGAGGAAGAACAGTGACATTATGATGAGTGATGTCATGATTTGTGCTTGAATTGGATATAAGTGAGGCACAGTTGCACAAAATCATCAGCTTCACTCTCTTCCAGAGCTATAGAAGTCCAGTGGAAGGAAAAAGTCAGGACAACTGGCAATGGTCCAGGATGCAGTGGATAATCTTAAGTTTTCAATGTCTGGCCAAACTATAAGTGCTCAGCAACTTTCATAGCCATTGGAACAAATTGTTCTTATCTACGCTTAATGGCCTTCTAATCCAAAGCTTTCATTTTATTGATGAGGAAATAGAGGACCCACGGTTTGGCAAAGTATAAATTTAAAAAAAAGTATTAAGTGGCAGAGGAAGATTTTCAGGCAGGTCTTTTGGACTCATTCCGTGTATTGTATGTTAAAAAAAAGCCCCCCCCCAAAAAAAAAACAAACAAACAAAAAAACAAGAGGTTATTGAATGAATTCTGAATGTTTAGAGTCTTAATGAGCAGAAAAACAATAAAAAAGTCACAAACACTTTTTAATGGAGTGGGGTTAAAAACTGTGAAAGGGAATTTAAAACTCCCTTTGTTTATTTTAACTTAATCAATCAAGAAATTGGAGTGTCCCTCCTTTCACATTTAGTCAGTCAGACACTTAAAGATCCTTTTACAAGAAAGTTCTTGAGCTCAAGAAGTAGATCCCATAGGCACTGCCTTTTGGGCAGTGCCAGGCAAATTAAGAAACTGTGACTAGTTCCTGATAATGTGATAGACCAGCCCACAGTGAAAGGAAGCAGAAACCAGAGAGACAGGGAGTGACATGGGAAAAGGGCTTATAAAAGGTGAGACCAAAGAGTTGAGCGGGGATTTTGTGTTGGATTTGTTCTGGGTTGGAGATTCTGTGTTGATCATCCTGCATTGGAATTTTTGCATTGGAGATTCTTGCTAAAAGAGGGATTTTGCATTGGTGGCTTGAGGAGTTTGGTTTAGAGCAGTGATGGGAAAACTACAGCCCGAGGGCCAGATGCAGTCCCCTGAAATGTTCTATCAGGATGTGTGACATTATCCCTAATTTGATGAACCCAATGAATAGGATACAATACAATGAAACTTTGAAAAAGTTGCCTTAGAAACAAACTGAAAGATGAGCATTTTCTTTCCTTTGGCCCCCTCTTTAAAAAGTTTGCCCATCACTGGTTTAGAGTATTTAGTTAGGCAATATTTTATATCTTCCTACATTCCCTCTCTTTACTATATCTACTTTTGCTGTAATAAAGCTACTAAAGCTACTAACATACTCATAGTTTATTTTTTAATTTTTATAAATGGCAACCACAACTTTTTATAACTCTTAATTTTACCTAAACCAATGTTAACTCTTATAAAACACATTCTCTACTTGATTATATGGGAGTTACCAGTCAAAAAACTTTTTTTTAGGAACTTACTATCTCTTGGGCATTGCATCGATTGTTGAACATATAGATATACCAAGGTCATAGCCCTGGCCTAAAGAAGCCAGGGAAAACAACATTTAAAATATTTTGAGATTTATAAGGGCCAAATTGATTTATATACTTTATATTTAAATTTGTTTATAAGGGTAGAAAACACAATTCAGAATAATAGATGAGAACCTCTTAGGTCATGGATATATTTAGCTTTTTTTTTTTTAGATGTAAAAACTTAATTTTCTGATCCTTTGAAAAGCATACCTGAGCTATATTTTTTAATTTTTAATCAAACATTGATTGTCATTATGTCCAAAGTGAGACAACTGTCACATGGCTAATTCTGTCATTTTGTTTTTCATAATGCTTAATGTGCAAAACTGTGCATTCAATTTACTGATCAATACAAATCAATGATCAATAATATAGATTATGTAAAATCTTATGTTTTAATTTCATGGTGGCAAAGAAAACAACAACAAGAAAAAAGAGACTGATTCAATTCAAGCATGAGCCAGGAAGGGGCAACTAAGTAGCACAGTGGATAGAATGCCAGACCTGGAATCCAGAAGACTCATCTTTCAGCGTTCAAATCTGGCCTCAGACTTATTAACTGTGTAACCCTGGACAAATGTCAAACCCTGTTTGCCTCAATTTCTTCATCTGTAACTTGAACTTGGGAAGGAAATGGCAAACCACTCTAATACCTTTGTCAAGAGACCCCCAAACAGGTTCACAGAGTTGGACATGACTAGTTGACTAAACAACCACACTCCCCTTAAACAATGTACTATTTTTTGAAAACACAGTAGTTGGAAAGAAATGTACTCATTGAATGCTATATTAATTTAATCCCTAAATGGCTTCACAAAGAATCAGACAAAGATTGAAAATGACAAAATTGAAAATAACTTTAGCAAATGAACAGGGGGAAAAAACTATGCTTGCATTGTTTCTGTCAATGTAGTTTAAATATACCCTGCTTCGTTTCCTGGTCTTTTTTGCAGCCTCAGCCATCTATGGATGCAAAGATCTTGCCCCTTGTTATTTAGGCAGAAACTCATATGGGTCCAATCTGTGATGAACATCATGTTACGTCCTGCTAAGACTGATCAGGATTAATGGGGCTAAAACTTCCTGCTCCATTGTACAGTGTAGCCAGCTGAGAGTTCTACCTCCCTGATGAAGAGGTTGGGGACCCAAGAGCACCATCCCCTATGCCAGTAGCAAAGTGCAGCAGCAGGATTCACAAAAATTGATTATGGAAGTCTCGCTGCTGGCAAGGCTATAGCACAGCCTGGCTCTAGCCATGTTAAGATATAGTAGAAATTAAAATGAAAGTGGGACATGCCAAAGGTAAAGTGAAAGATTTTGCTATTAGGCCAGTACTTTGATCAGGAAGATTCAAACATATCTGGCATCCTACATCCGTGAGACTGTATTAAAAGGTTAATGAAGTTTTGTACCTTTTTGGACTTAGAACTAAACTGCCAGGTCAGCAATATGGAGAATTTCTAGTTCTTTAGAATATACTAGCAAATACTTTTTGGGGAAATATATAGATATATACGTCATTATATTATACTAAAGCTGTTTCAAGTGACCATGAATTCCTTATTTGTTTAAAAACAAATTTAAGGGAAGGCTCCAGACCACTATTTATTTGAGCAGCCAGCATAATACCAAGCTATGATTTATATACAATTCATAGACCTTAGAATCAAATGTTCACTATCTTCATAATTTTAGGTAGGCAACCGCTTTCCATCAGTCTTAGAGAGTAAGGTTCATATCATAAGACCATGCATGTAATAGTGGTACTGTCATGTGTTAAATGAGCATAGCTTGAAGTATTATTTTTTTAAAAATTGAAAGGTTGTGGCAGTAATAAAAAGGTTGAATGGTAATGTCTCTAATTGAACAGTAAGGCCTCTTCCCTATTAAGTCACTCTTTCATCTGTCTTTTTAATTATTTCATTATCATTTTGTACTGCAGTTCACAATGAAATGACCATTTGTGTTTAAGTGAAAGCTAATTATTAGGACTGAATTATTGTGCAGTTTATTGATCCCTATGGTGGATTAAGGGCTTTAAGTTCGTCTAGACAGAATAGTTAGCAAAATGACAAAAGGAAACATATAAGACCCTAGGGAAGAATCCCTACGCTCCATAAGCAATTAATGGCTGCCAGGTAATGGAATTTAAGTTTATACTAAATCCAGCAGCGCTTTGACATTTCAACTGCCTTATAAACACATTAGTCTAATGAATTAAGACTTATGAATTGTGTTTATACACAAGTAGGAACTGTTGTAAGGCCAGGATATTTTTAGCCATCCATTGATTGAATGAAAAATAGATAATTTTCTCTCTGAATTTGATGAAAAATGAAATATGCTCTTCTTAGTGTTTATCTCTGTTCATTCTGCTCTCTGTTGATGGATGTGTATTAACAATTTCCATTTCCCAAAGAACACTAATCTCCCTTATGGATGTGAAAAGTATGCAGTGACAAACCAAGAAAGAAAAAAATATACAGTACTGCTGAGTAAGAAGCCAAACAGCCCATTCATCTCAATCCACTGCTGGGTAAGTTTAAAAGCAATCTGTTATTATCTTGATGAGCAAGCCACAGCTTGTGCTAACTATACAACCCTTTGCTGTTATTTACAAGAGCATGTCCTTCAATGGACTTCAGAGTTCAGATCAAACCAAATGGATTTACTCATTTTCCTCCTGTCTCATGTGACTTCCCATCCACAAGGGCTCAGGTTTCAAGGACTTGCTGGGTAATATGACAATCTCAGAAACTCTTGGATTTTTTTTTTGGGGGGGGGGGAAAGTATAGCACTTTGGGGTGGGTGGATGGGAGTGTAGAATTTATTTAAAGTTCCCAAGAACGTGGCATTGCTCCATCTTAGCCATTCTATCATTTCCTATGAAGTTTCTACTCCTATCTTATGTTAGCTTTTTTCATTAACCATAAAAATCAATTTTGCCTCATGCACTGCAACTCAAGTCTAAAACCAGATTAAAGTACATGAAGAAATGCATTTGAATTGGGTGCATTTTATCCTTAGTCCACTCAGAGACTAGATTCCTATTTACCATATAGGAAACCAGGAATTCCCACCAGTAGGCTTTAAAACATGTATGCACACACACACACACACACACACAAATTATGTTGTATATATACAACATCAAATACAACTGTATGTATACGATACATATATGTGTACATATGTATGGATGCATGCCTGTACACATACATATACACCATTCTGTTTAATGCAGTGACAGTACCTATGCAAGCCAACCAAGAGTAGTATTATATTTTGCATTTTAAATTAATAGCTATATTAAAATGCCTTTCAAATCATGATTATGTAAGCTTGAATTAAGCTGAAGAACATTTCCATTCACAGTATGATCTAGTCTATTGAGCAAAATACTAAATGTCAGCTTCAGTTATATTTATGCACAATTTTACTACGTACATTTGACAATGTGCAAGTAGCCAGTTTCATAAGCAAGTGTAGGTTTTTGTAGTATTTATACTAATTTAATCAGTGAAATGTGATGAATTTGAGGAATCCAACTTACAGCCTATGTGCCTTAAATATAAAATACTAATGGGGAAATCTTGCACGAGGCAATATTTGTTATTATAAAAATATAATAAAGGGATAATTGGTGAGGTTTCCTTCTAGGGGAGAGACTAGTTTATTCAGCTAAAGAAGCCAAATTAATGCCTAGGGAAATAGGACACCCCTATTATATTTAGACATGATACAGCCTACATGATTTTAGTTTGATTTTAAATATTTAAGGTGAAGCATGTGTGTTTCTTAAGGAGCCTAAACACCATGTTATTGAATATTGTAACTCTAAATAGAACATTATGGGCATTTTAAATCTGACTATATGTACATGGACATGTCTTATTCAAAAGTATGTCACTTAGGTGTTTTCCTTTGGAAAGTGGATGTTTTTATTTAGACTTGAAGACAAGGTTATACGTTGTTTTTTAGTTTTAACTATTTGAATCCAAGTGACTGAAATCTCTAGGTAATGGGTAGGCTAGAAATTGAAGCACAAAATGTATTTGATTATCACTAGGATTTCTCCTCATTAGGACCAGATCAGCAATAAATTATGATTCTGTATTAACAGAAATTAGCAGTTAAAAGACAGGCATAAGTTAAATATTATGATAAAGGAAGACTGAAGTAAAGATATTTTTCCTTTAAAAACAAACGTCAATTTCCAGGTGAAGATACTCTGGTTTATTTTACTTGTTTTGTATAGGACTAAACAACTTGTGAAATTCTCCATATTGTTCTATCACGTCATTTTTACTCTTTCCTCCTAGATTCCTCTCTCAACAAGGCTAATTTTGGGCATTGGATTTGAAAATGAGTCACAAAATACAAAATCCATTCTGGTAGATAATTATCTGCCTGGATGACAAGGATCTGTAGTGAATAATTCTGCTTGATTTATTTTATTTTCTATGTTTTGGATAGACTCATAGTTTGGGAAGAAGGCTAGGCTGCCAAAAAATAAATGAGGATGATAGGAGACAAAGCTATCTTTTTTTGGTATTATTTGACTATTAAGACCTCATGATTTTGTCATTTTAACAGAAAATATATTTTGATATTAGAAACTGCTATATCTTTTTTTTTTGCTTGACTCTATGCATATTTGCTCTAATTAGTATCCTTAAGTAGTTCACTATTGGTCATTATTCTAACAAAGAAATGATTTATTGGGGAAATGACATGCAAGAGATAAAAAAAATGAATGTTGATTTTGATTTTGTTTTCCTGAAATTTCTTAGTCAGGTGATTTATTATTATTCTATGCCTTAATTAATTAAAAAATAATGGGATACCTGCAGAAAGGGTCCCGAAACACAGAGAACTTCACAGAGTTATAAACCTGAGCTTGGAAGAACAGAGAGAGAGATAGTCTTGGAGCCAGTAAGACGTGGTCTTAAATCCTGCTTCTGACACCTTCAAACTATGGACATTAAGGGCAAGGTATTTACTTTTTCAGTCTTCCAGATAACTCTTCAAAAAATTACAGTGGAATTACAAATCTTGTAGAAATTTATACACTGTTAGTTCTCCACATTGATGAAATCATAAATACAAATCTCCACAAAAGAAAAAATAAGACAAAACAAAACTATAAACACAAAACTACTCTATTTAAATATTGAGTCATACAGAGCTGTCAAAAGGAATTTTTACTTTGGGGTGCATGACCTGTTTATTATGATTATTATTAAAAACATTTTGATAACTATTTCAATAGCATTGGTTTCCTTTGTGATTTAATTTTTTTTTAATAACTCTTACCTTCTGCCTTAGAATCCATACTCTGTATTAGTTCTTTCTGAATATCATATTCCAAGCCTTGTGATTCTTTAGTGTGGAGGCTGCCAAATCTTGTGTAATCCTCATTGGTGCTCCTTGATTATGTATTGGTTCCAAGGTAGAAGAGCAGTAAGGGCTAGGCAATGGGGTTTAAGTTACTTGCCCAGGGTCACATAGCTGGGAAGTGTCTGAGGCCAGAAATGAAACAGGACCTCCTGTCTCTAGATTTGGCTCTCAATCCTCTGACCCACTCTGCTGCCCTGTCTTTGTGATTTTATATAATTTATCTTATGTCCTTAAAAACAGTATTCTGAGGAGTCCATAGCCCTCAAGTTCTAGCTGAAATCTTATCTACTAGAGTCTTTCTTGATCTTCTTTAATTGTTCCCTCTATTGATTATTTTAAATTTATCCTGTGCATCACTTGTTTGCACATAGTTGTTTTCATGTTTTCTTGTCCATTAGACAATGAGTTCCTTGAGAGTCGGGACTGTCTTTTTTTTTTTGGGTACTCCCAGGGCCCAGCACATATAAGATGATTGATAAATGAATATTGGCTGACTGAGCAGACAATCAAGAAAGGTTTAGGACTCACAGAAAGACTAAGAATCCCTGTCAGAGAAAGGAAAGAAATTGGGTTGTAAAAAGAGACAAATCATTAACAGAGAAAGAATACAGTTTTAGAGATGGGGAAAAATGAAGTCACAATTCATAATCTGGGTGGTTGATCAGAGATGTTAGGTCTGAGGACAAAAGGGAAGGGGTTCAAACTACATAGGCAAATGTATGCTAGGGCTTAGAGACCCATGAGACTGAATAGAGGAGAACATGAACAAATAGTGACAGAGGCATGTAAAAATACAAAACCTATGTCTTGAGTTGGGTCCCACAGTGGTAGTTGTTGACTATACTAAAATAATCAACTTTAATACTTAATATAGAAGTATACCTCCTATTACCATAAATTAATAAACAATCAACCAGTAACATGCACAATAACTTAGACAAAAAGTGAATATTTTGGTCATCTGTTCTTCCTTCTGCCCTCTATCTTTTCATTCTGGAAAAACAAAAAATAAAGTATGGCTCTTTTCAATTCTTCTGTGTTTATGCTCTTTGGTTGCCCTGGGCTTACAAATGCCCAAAGGCTGGTTGGGTTTAAGAGGTGCTAACCAGGGGGCAGCTGGATAGCTCAGTGGATTGAGAGCCAGGCCTAGAAATGGGAGGTCCGAGGTTCAAATCTGGCCTCAGACACTTCCCAGCTGTGTGACCCTGGGCAAATCACTTGATCCTCATTGCCTACCCTTACCACTCTTCTGCCTTGAAGCCAATAAACAGTATTGACTCCAAGATGGAAGGTAAGGGTTTAAAAAAAAAAGAGGTGCTAACCAAAAGAGTGACCCTCTCCCAACTTTACAGAAGTGGTGGCAGCACTGATTAGGTCAGGGGTTCTTTTTTTTTAATTTGTTTACAAGAAACACATTTATTTTTTTAAAAATTTTTTAAAAATATTTTATTTTCCCAATTAAATGTAATAACTTTTAACATATTTTTTTTGAAATTATAAGTTCCAAACTATCTCCCTTCCTCTATTTATTCTCCATACCTGGAGATGGCAAGCAATTTTATCTGGTTTTATATATATTATTATGCAAAACATATATTCATGTTACTATTGTTTAGGTCAGGGATTCTTAGCCTGAGATCTATGAACTTGTGAATTTGTGTGTGGTTGTGTGTGTGTGCGTTTCATATTTTGACACTTCATTCCATGTAATTTGTTTCTCTTGTTGGTCTGTGTATTATGTTCTATACATTTAAAAATACCATTTTGAGAAGAGATCCACAAGCGTCACCTAACTGACAAAGGGTACATTAAACAAAACAAGCTTAAGAACCCCTGGATTCAGACAATTGTAGGGTTCTTCTCTGATGGAGGAGTTGGGACCTTTTGGAAGCTGGAATACCTAGCCTCACAGACTCCCACTGGATCTTTGATAGTGACCTAAAATAATGCTTCTAAACATGAGTTAAAGTGAGATAATCTAATGTTCATTAAAGCTTATGGTCGAACTTAGCTACAACCTCCAGTTTCTTTAAGACAATACCCCTTGCCTCACCTATTACACATTTTTTTAGAATATTTTAAAACTTTATGAAAGCTATCTATGCTCTCAGATTAGAATGGTCATGAGAGACTCATAATCAAAATGAACTTGCTTATGGCCTATAGAAAATATATGTTCCTTTTAAATTCTAGTGCTAAATCTACCCAAAGTTGTTAAACCTTCTGGTGATGAAAAGTCCTTTATTATTAAATCAGCTCTTTAACATGAATCTGAAAAAAAAAAAAGGTGTACTGACTAATGGGCTGAGCTTAACAATGAACTTAGTAATTGTCCGGAAATTTATATTTAATTCATAAAAGATCTTCAATCACAGCATATGGTAAGGAAGTTTTTAAAAATAAATTGGAAATATTCTAATAATCACATATAATTGAGAATTCTTTTTCTTATCATGTCTCTATGAAACTTTGAAATCCTTCTCTTCCCAAATGTGTGCCCCATTTATATCATCTATTAGACTCTGCTTACATTTCTTACAGACCTGGGAAAATTCAACAGATGAAGCAGACTTCATTCTGAACACAAATAGTCAGTCTAATAGTGCTCCATTTCTTATATAGATTCTGCAGTCATATTCTCTTTCAGATATTATACTTGTCCCTACCTTTCAAGGGCTCCAATTTTCTTTCCTGTTATATCTTAATTTTCTCTACAATTAAATTTTTAAAAGGAACATAAAGTAAGAAAAACAAACTAGAAATTTAAGTAGACATGAAAATTTCAGTACTATGATGTTTCAGAGAGTAATTTGCTTCCTTATGTAGAGGTGTCGGTTTAGATATCATTCTACAACTTGTATAAGTGTAGCATGAATTGAAAATAGATTTTTTGAGGAGCAACTAGGTGCTTCAGTGGATGGAGAATGAGAACTAGAGATGGGAGGTCCTGGGTTCAAATATGGCCTCAGAAACTTCCTAGCTGTGTGACTCTGGACAAGTCACTCTAACCCCTTTACCTAGTCCTTACTTTTCTTCTGCCTTGGAACCAGTACACTCTATTGAATTCTAAGATGGAAGGTAAGGATCTTTTTGTAAATGTTTTTTTATAAGCTTCATTTTAAAAATATTATTGATATTTTCCTCTATTCTTTCCTGTTCTCTCCTAGAGAACTATAATTTATGATGAAGAACACATTTTAATTAAATACTTTTTAATTAAAAAAACTGAATAGTTTAAAAAATCTGACATGTTATGGAATGTTCCCCACCTCTAAAACCCTTCAGAGGAGGAGGGGGAAAGTGTATTCTCATTTTTATTTTTCTAATCATGGTATTTTAAGTATAAATTGTTTTGCTTCTTTTCACTTCATTTTTTGTTGTTTCATAAGACTTAGATTTCTCTGAAATTTTCTTTTTTGTTATTTCTTATGGCACAATAATATTTTCTTATATTCACATACAACAATATTTTTAGCCATTTTCCAATTATCTGAGACAATTTAATGTACTTCTTTAAATTTTAGTGTTTTTTAAGATCTTTATGTCTACATGCATATGTATTAAAAACATCATAGGGTTTAAGAATATAAATTGTGTATGTTACCTTGTTCAAAATACACAAACATACATATGGACATACTACTTTTCAGCTCTCATTTGTCATACATGGATTATTCCATTTGTTTATTATCCTCAAGAATATCTGAATCCTAGGTTACAGAGTAAAGCAAACTGCTTCTTTCATTACAGTCAGTTGGTGTATGCATTCTCAGAGAGTGAGAACTAACTTTAATATTAGCTTTAGCAGCCTAATGTAATTAGGGAGGTAAATCTGATACCCTCCCTTCAAAATGCATTCATGAATCAAATATAGATGGCTTTTGGCTTATTAGCAATTTTGGCTTATCCATTCTACTTTTTAGTCCTCCATTTTTGTGAATAATTAAAAGTATTTCAAAGCCTGTGGCAATTAGAATTACTGGATCTTGGAGGTCTAAGGGAATTTAGATAACATCTAGATCTATCTCTAATCCCAAATACAGGAATCCCTTCTATGAAATCCTTGACAGATGTCCCTATTGCATCTAATTTGTACCTCTAATTGATTTTTACTCTCCTTGCTTTTGTACTGTAGTTATTTACTTCCATTTCTTATTCCCCAACTAAACTGTCATCTTCTTGAGAGGAAGGATTGTGCCATATTCATCTCTCTATTCTCCAGTGCTGACAGCAGAGTTCCTGGTTCATAGTAAGAGGTCAGTATTAGGAGAATGAAGGAATGAATGAATTATTTAGTTAGTAAATCTGGTCAATTTCATGAAGCAACTGTATCAGAAAGTTCTTTGTTATGTTATAAGATTTATTTTATCTACTCAAATATTTCAGTGATTGGCATAAATTTTGCCCCTCAGATCAATCCAATTCATTTCAAGGTAACAGATATTTTTAATGACTCTAATTTACAGTGAGCTTCAGAAGATAATGATTTTTTTTAAAAAAATCTGAATCCTGTATAATGCTTGCCCTCCAGAAGTTAATAACCTAATGGGTGTATTTGGGTCATAAGCAACAAGTTTAACAGAGTAAAAAAATGTGCTAAGGTCAAAGCAGAAAATTTGGTGATTAAATTACTTTAAACTAGTGAGATGAGGGAATGCAACATGGAGAAAGTTTCACCTGAATTGAGTCTTGTGGAAAAGGAAAGGCTACTTTATAGGCAACAAAGTGACTGAGTAGAATTTTAGATGTGAATTTGAATCTTGTCTCACATACTTACTAATTGTGTGAACCTGGAGGAGTCATTTAATCTCGCTCAGGTTTAGTTTTCTTATCTGTAAAATGGAATAATTATAGTACTTATCTCCCATGGTTATAAACATCAAATGAGAGAATGTATGTAAAGTGCTTTTTAAAAATTAAGGAGTTAAATATATGCAATCTACTATTTCAATGGGAAAGATATGGCATTGTGTTCAGTAAGAGAGTGTATTGTGTGCCTCTGTGAATGCCAGAAGGATGGAAGATGTCAAAACCAGATAATAAAAATATTCATGTAGAACTTTAAAGTCGCAAAGATCTATATAAGTATTTTCTCTTCATTTTATCCTAATAACCAGGGATGAAGTTGCTACTATTATATAGATGAGAAAAATGAGGCAGGTCTGAGTGTCATACAATTACTGATTATCTGAAGTCTTATTTGAACTCAAGCCTAGCTTCATATAGTGGTGTTGTTTGACTGCACTTGAGTACATGAAAGGAATTCATTTGAAATAAGAATGGAAAGAAAGATTGGGATTACATAATAAAAAGCCTCAAGTATCCAAAGGTCAATCTAATGATTTGTCTCATATAAGGAGCCACTTCAGGTGATGGATTAACTTGTGAAATGGAAACATTATGCACCACCAAATGAAATCTAGTTTAGGAAGAGTAGAAGCTGAGCACAGATAAACTCCATAAAATCTCAGAGAAGAGGTGATGAGTCCCAGAATCAGACAAGTAATCATGTGAGTAGGAATGAGGATGCAGTTGTGAGCTATAGAGAAGTAGAATTGATGGGCCACTGCTTTGGGGTTAAGAGAAAAGAAAGATGACTGGCTCTAAGCTGGAGTGAACAATGCCACCATCACACTCTTCTTTCCTGTCTTCTACAGAGTCGACAAAATAATACAAGTCCGGACATTTTCAAGATCCTTTGCTGCTTAGAAGTTGGGTAGACAGTACACTTAACGTCATCTCTTGCAACCTAGGTCATTACCAGCCATCTTACCTTTTGTCTTGCCACTGGATATAAAATACTCTGGAAGAAAGAGTGAGATTGATGGCTTTGTGTAATTACAATTCAAGACAAAAAAAAGACATCACCTTTGATGTCACTGGCCCTTTTCAAACGATAACAACAATTATCTGAAGGACAGAATATAAACTCCTTATCTTGGAAATTGAGTCTCTGCAAAAATCTAAGTCTCTTTATACTTTCTGCTTCCAGGCAATGGCTTGCATACTCTTCCTCAAATATGATGTGCTATTTCTCACCTTAGTGCCTTTATGTGATCTGTACCTCATGTCTAGGTTCTGTGCTCTTTTCATCTCCAACACTTAGAATCTCTAACTGATTTGTCCCCTTCTAAATTAAATCTCACCTGAGGTATACCTTGGTTTGTCCTACTTTAGTCAGATCCTATTTGTAATTCACTTCCATTTTATTTCATATACAAATCAGTTCTGTACATGTCATATAATAAAGGGACTTGCTAGCCATGGCCCGGTCTTTAGAGCCTGCATGTATTTATTGGTTCCTCTTGCTGAATTATTCAGAACATGTATATTATCCTCTGCCTAACTCCAATTCATCATGGGAAGTTTTGGTAAGCTATCAGTGACTGAGTGGCAGGTATTGTGGTGGATGAAAAGTCTAATTGGCCGAGGCACCAGAATTCAGAGTTCATACAAAAATTTCAAGAAAATGATTTTGAGTTCTTTTCTCTGGTGGCTTCTGAGTTACTCTCTCAGGATTGGAGGAGGGATAGCTGGCCATTCTCATCCCCCTTGCCCTGTACACAATGGAAAACTGAAGACATGGTGGCTATTCATTTTGTGTTTACTCTTTTATGATCTTAGCTGAATGAGTACATAGAAATAAGAATAAATCAGATTATGAAGTAGTGAACTATGAAATGTAGGAAGAGTCATCAGAAGTCCCCTCAGCACCAAGATTTAAGTGGTAAAGATCACCAAAACCAGTAGCAACATTAGTTGAGTTTTGTGTTAAACCAGTCCTGAATAGTAACTTGCGTGAGCCAGCCCAATAATGGACTGACCCCATTAGCTGAGACATTGGATCCTGAAAAAACCTAACCCAACTGAGCAAGGGAATTACTTGTCCCTTTGTATTGCTCTACTTAGAAGTAGACTTTCTAGGGACACCACAAGATGAAAAATGACTCCTACTACCAGGATTCACGCTGTATCTTTTGTGTTCTTTTAAACCCTTAACTTCCACCTTATAATCAACACTGCATATTGGTTCCAGGGCAGAAGAGTGCTTTGGGGGTTGAGTGACTTGTCCAGACTGAGGCCAGATTTGACAATGTACCTTTTGGACTCGTGTTTTCTCTATGTGTTTCTGACTATTTTTGTTCTTAAAACTTTTCCAGGGACCAAGTGAATGTAGAGGGAAGAAAAAAACCTCTAGTTAGAAAGATGTCTTTGTAACTTCTATTCTTGTCTTTTCAGCAAATATCCCTTTCTAAAAGCTAATTGATATTAACTGGGTATGGGAAAGCACACTGGGAAGGGGATTGTGAACAATAATTATAGAAACCATACAACACCTCTAGAACCTGAGAGTACAGTAATCCATTGTCCCTTGGGAATCCCACCTACCCATGAAAATTAAGGTTGGGAAAATAAATCCAGAAGAGGAACTGTCCTTGTATCCTTTATTTTTGGAAAATTCAATGAAGGTGGGGACTAGATATTTAAAACTTTTTTTTGTGATTTTTTTTTTTGTCTTCCAAAGCTCCTAGTATAAAGCTGTACATAGAAGTAAACATTGAATGTTTCTTAAAATAAATTGTACTGCCTGGGGAATGACAGACAGTTCTTGTTAAGATGTATGCTATTTTTTAGATGATTGTGACACTATAAGGTCTCGATAAGAATGACAATAAGAGAAATTATTCTGAACTAATGTCACTTCTGTCAGAGGTGCCACTATCTTTCTACATACCAAAGTTCACAACATGGGAGTCATTCCTTCACTCCTCACTTTCACCACACATATTCAATGAATTGTAGAATATTATAATTTCTCTCATATCTTTTACATTTGGCTTCACTCTACTCATTAAACCATCCTGGTTCATGACTTCTTAGAGTATTGTGATAGGTTCCTAATTTGTCTTTCTGTTTCAAGGTTCTTGAATCTTTAGTTTATTCTTCACAGAAACTGTCAAAGTAATTTTCTAAAGTACAAAACAGACTATGTTTTGTTTTTCTCTGTAGCCTTAGTCCCTTCTGGTTAGTTCTTCTTTTCCAAGAGAATCATTGATTTCATGGGATGATGTCTTGATTTAACCATGAACTAGAGTCAGAGTTGCATAAAGTCATCAGCTTTACTCTCTCTTTTTTAAATCCTTACATTCTGTCTTTTTTAAAAATTCAAAGATTTTTCCCATTTAAATGGAATAATAATTTTCAACATATTTATTCCAAAGTTATAAGATCCAAACCATGTCCCTCCCCCCCCCCCTTCCTTTTTTCCCCTGCTTTCCCCTTGGTAAGCAATTTGATCTGGGCCATAATTATGTTATCATGCAACACAGATTTCCATATTGGTCATTGTTGTAAAAGCACATTCATACAAAACCAAAATCCCCAAATTAAAACATAAATACACTGACTTTAAAGATAGTATACTTTTATCTGCATCTATCCAACTCCAATAGTTCTTTCTCTGGAAGTACATAGCATTCCCTATCATGTCCTTCAGAATTGTCCCAGATCATTGAGAGTAACCAATTTTTCACAACTGATGATCATACAATATTGCTGTTAGTTGGTATCATTTCTTACACCACAGTAGTATTCCACCACTAGTATATATGATAATTTGTTCAGCCATTCCCCAGTAGATGGACATCCTTTTCAATTTCCAATTCTTTGCCACCCCCAAAAAAGAGCTATTATTAAATTTTTTTTTGTACAAGTAGGTCCTTTCCCCTTTTTTATTATTTCTGTGAAGTACAAACCCAGCAGTGGTATGGCTGGATCAAAGGGCAGGTAGTTTTTTAAAGCCCTTTGGACATAGCTCCAAATTGCCCTCTAGAATGGTGGGATCAATTTAAAATTTCATCAACAATGCATTATTGTCTCAATTTTGCCTCATACACTCCAACATTTATCACTTCAATCTGATAGGTGTAAGATGGCACCTCAGAGTTATTTTAATTTGCATATCTCTAATCAAGAGTGATTTTGAACATTTTTTGTTTTAAAACTCTTGCCTTTTATCTTAGAATCAATACTTTGTATTGGTTCCAAGGCAGAAGATTGGTAAGGGGTAGGCAATCGGGGTTAAGTGACTTGTCCAGGATCACACAGTCAGAAAGTGTCTGGAATCCACATTTGAACTTAGGACTCTCAGCCCACTGAGGCACCTAGCTACCTCTTCATTTTTTCATATAATTATTGGTAGCTTTGATACTTTCATCTGAAAATTACTTGTTCATATCCTTTGATCATTTGTCAATTGGGGGATGGTTTGTATTCTTGTAAATCTGACTTAGTTCTCTATAAAGAAATTAGACCTTCATCAGAGAAATTTGTTCAAAATGTTTTTGTTGTTTCCCTTCTAATCTTGGTTACCTTGATTTTTTTGTACAAAAGCTTTATAATTTAATATAATAAAATTATCCATTTTACATATTATACTGCTCTCTATCTCTCTTGTTTGGTCATAAATTCTTCCCTTCTCCATAGATCTGCCAGGTAAACTATTCTATGTTCATCTAATTTACTTATGGTATCACTCTTCATATCTAAATCATATACCTATTTTGATCTTATATTGGTAGGATATGAGATATTGGTTGATATCTAGTTTTTGCCATACTGTTTTTCAATTTTCTCAGCAGTTTTTGATAAAGAGTGAATTCTTATTCCAAAAGCTGGAATGTTTGGGTTTATAAATACTAAGTTGCTAAGGTCATTTATCCCTGTATATTGTGCATCTAATCTATTCCATTGATCTACCATTCTATTTCTTAGCCAATACTAGAAAATTTTGATGACTACTGTTTTATAGTACGGTCTGAGATCTGATACCATTTCTTTCACATTATTTTTTCATTAATTCTCTTGATATTCTTGTCCTTTTGTTCTTCCAGATAAATTTTGTTACCATTTTTTTAGTTCTATAAAATAATTAGTTGATAATTTAATTGATATGGCACTGAATAAGTAAGTTAATTTAGGTAGGATTGTCATTTTCATTATATTAGCTTTGCTTATCCATGAACAATTAGTGTTTTCTCAATTATTTAGAACTGACTTTGTTTGAAAAGTATTTTGTAATTGTGTTCACATAATTTCTGAGTTTGTCTTGGCAAGTAGATTTCCAGGTAGTTTCTATTGTCTAGAATTATTTTAAGTGGAATTTCTCTTTCTATCTTTTGCTCCTGTACTTTGTTGATAATAATGAATGATCCTTGTGATATATTACTGTAATCTCCTTGCTATTTATTTCATTTAAATTTTTTTTGCATCAATATTCATTAATGAAATTGGCCTGTCATTTTCTCTCTGTGTGTTTGAACTTCATGGATTATATAACAATGCCACATTTATGCTAAAAAAAGAATTTGGTAGGATTTCTTCTCTAAATAGTTTACATAGCATTGGGATTATTGTTCTTTAAAAGGTTTGATAGAATTCAGTTATGAATCCATCTGACCCAGGGAATTTTTTTTCTTAGGGAATTCATTGATGGTTTGTTGAATTTCTTTTTCTGAGCTAGCATTATTTATGTATTTATTCCATTTTTTTGTTAATTTGGGCAATTTATATTTTTGTAAATATTCATTCACTTTTCTTGGAAGTTAAATTTATTGTTATATACTTGTGCAAAATAGTTCTTAATGATTGTTTTATTTTCAACTTCATTGGTGGTGAGTTCACCCTTTTTATTTTTGATACTGATTATTTAATTTTTTCTTTCTTTTTTAAATCAAATTAATCATTGCTCTATTGTCCCCCCCCATAAAACCAACTGCTAGTCTTATTTATTCATTCTATAGTTCTCTAATTTTGTCAGATTAATTTCTTATTTCATTTTTAGGATTTCCAATTTTGTCTTTATTTGGAGATTTTTAATTTGATGCTTTTCTAGTATTTTTGGTCGTATGCTGAATTTATTTTCTTTTTTTCCCCTCAGTTTTACAATAGAGACACACAATTTCCCTTAGGTATTTGTTTTGGATTTATTCAACAAAATTTGATATTCTATTTCCTCATTGTCATTCTCATTAATGAAATTATTGATTGTTTCTATAATTTGTTTTTTTTTTAGGATTTTTTTTTATAAACCCTTGTACTTCGGTGTATTGTTTCATAGGTGGAAGATTGGTAAGGGTGGGCAAATGGGGGTCAAGTGACTTGCCCAGGGTCACACAGCTGGGAAGTGGCGGAGGCCGGGTTTGAACCTAGGACCTCCTGTCTCTAGGCCTGACTCTCACTCCACTGAGCTACCCAGCTGCCCCCTTCTATAATTTGTTTTTATCCATTCTTTTATTTTAGCAATAGAATATTTAGTTTCCAGTTAATGTTGTTTTGTCTTTCCATGGGCCTTTATTGATTAAAACTTTTATTATGTCATGATCTCTAAAGGATGCATTTATTATTTCTGCTCTTAGATTTATTAAGAGTTTAATCAGATCAGATATGGATTGCCATGCCCATTGTGTTTTAACTTTGCCTTAAGCTTGGGTAGGGGCTATGAGATTTGAAGGCCAGATACTCTGTGGAATGCCTTGGGCTGGGGTTCAGGTCCTCATTGCAGGTTTGGCCTGGGGTTGTGGACCACCCCTTGGGCTCTCATGAGCACAGCACCATGTTGACTGCTTTATGCTAAGGATTGGGGCCTTGGTTTGATCTTGGGCATGGGCTTAAAGCCCCCTCTGGATCTGAATAGCCTGGTACACTGTGGATTTCCCTTGGTTAGGAATTGGAGCCTCACTGTAGTCTTAGACTGGGGCTTGAAACTTTAAGAGGTAGGTGTAGGGTTGCACTGCTGTTGGATTAGGCAAGATCTCAGGATCTTGACATTGCCATGAGTCCAGGTGCAGAACCTAGAATAGTAGATGTGAGATGGGGGTTGGGGAGTGGTGTGCTGTTGACTTGCCCTGGTACTTCTTGATGTGGCCTTCTGTTGGTTATACTCCCCTCTCACCCCAGTGATCCAGACCTTCTCTGTTTATCTTTCAAACTGAACTCTGCATGAAACTTGCTTCACTCTATCTCCTTTTTGGTTCTTTCACTTTCATATTTGTTTTAGGGCATTATTTTAAGGTTGGTTGGAGAGGATTCTCTTGGTGATTTGGGCTTTCCCATTTTCTATTTTATCATCTTGATGCAGTCCCCAGAAACCTTCTGTCTTAAAGTCAACACTAAATATCAGTTTTAAGGCAGATAACCAGTAAGGGCTAGGCAACTGGTCCAGGGTCACATAGCTAGGAAGTATCTGAGGCTAGATTTGAACTCAGGGTCTCTCTTCTCTAGGTCTGGCTCTCTATTCAATGAGCCACCTAGCTGCTGCTTTTTCATTCTCTCTTCCAGAGTCCAGTGACAAGACAAAAGTCAGGATGATAGGCGCTGGTCTGGTGAACTTTGCTTCTTTAATGTCTGACTAAGCTCTAAGAGCCCCATAGCCCCTGCTTCAGTGGCTTTCATGACTATTGGAATACATTGTTCTCATCTACCTATTCTTCTAGGGGATTCTTCACATGCTTAGGATAGAGATCCCTAACTCATTGGTCATGTTTAATTTTTAGTATGATAATTTTGAGAAAATGGGACAGTGAATTCAATCAGAAAGTTATGCCTTGAAATTTCAAATTGTAATGCAAAAAAGAAATCATTTCAAGTTGGCTTACATTTTAAAAGAATAGGACTTTAAAATGTGTTAACAAATGAATTGATAAAATAAATTAATCCTTACACTGCTTGGTGGCATAGAGATAGACAAATTTATAGTCATGTTTCTAATTCCATATTCCACTCTATATACAAGTATATATCTAATTTTAATTTTTTTTCTAGAATCATATTGGTGCCATTTTCAACAATTGTTTTCTGACATTTTGCTTTCTAGGTTCTCTCCCTCCCTCCTGCACATTCTCCTTCCCTAAAACATCAGGTGATAGAATATACATTGTACATGTGTTATTATACAATATATGTTTCCATGTTGATCATGTTGTGAAAGAAGATACATATCACTTTCACTAGAGAAAAATTCAAAGGGAAATAAAGTGAAGAATGGCATTCTTCAATCTGCATTCAGACTCCATCTGTTCCTTCTATAGTAGTGGATGGGCTTTTTTGTCATGAGTCCCTTGGTGTTCTCCTGGATCCTTGCATTATTAGTAATAATTGTCATTCCCAGTTGACCATTGTACTTAATTTACTATTATCAGGTGCAATGTTATCCTGGTTCTGCTCATTAGACTTTGTATCACTTCATATAACTCCATTTTTTTGTGATCATCTTGTTCTTCTTTTCTCATGGTGCATTTGTATTCCATTACAACCATATATCTCAACTTGTTTAGCCATTCCCCAATTGATGGACTGTATACCTATTTTTTAAAATTAATTTTAATTTAAAAAAATTTCCATGTTTACATGATTCATTTATTTCCATCCTCTCTTCCTTCCCCCCTCCTAGAAATGATGAGCAATTCCACTGATTTGTACAAATTTTATCACTTAATACCTATTTCCATATTATTAATTTTTGGTATAGAGCAATCTTTAAAGTCTCACCCTTAAATTACATACCCATATACATTAGATAAGTGATGTAATATGCCTTTCTTTTGCATTTCTACTCCTATAGGGAACTAGGTGGCTCAGTGGATAGAAAGCCAGATCGGGAGTCTGAAGGTCCTGAGTTCAAATCTTGTTTCAGATCCTTTCTATCTGTGTGACCCTGGGCAAGTCACTTAACCTCAGTTGCCTATCCCTTATTGCTCCTCTGCTTTCGAAGTGATTATTGATATTGATTCTAAGACAAAAGTAAGGATTGAAAAGAAAGAATTCACTTTACTAACAGTATATCTTCATGAGAATATACTTGAAAAATCACATTTAATGACTTCTTGAGTATACCAAGACTGTGATTTTCAATGTTTTTACTTTCTTCAACAATGGAGATTAACATCCATTAGTAGAGAAGTCCAAAGAGTTTCCCAGGGCACACAGAAGTTAATTGACTTTCCTAGAATTACACAGATAATAAATAAAAAGAGGCAAGACCTCCTTGGTACAAATACAATGCTCCATTCTTTAGAGATACTTTGTTATTTCTCATTTCTTTAATGTGATATGCTCAACTCAGTTGATGGAGTTCATGATGTTCATGAACTCACCTTAATGCATTACCTCAGCTATGAACAAAGGGTGATGAGAGTCTTTTAATTAGTTTCATTTTTAGATGATAACTCCTTTTTTCTGAATCCATATGAATACTATCCAATTTAGTAGGACACCCCAGAGTTTGTTCTTTGCTAGCACAATCTTTAGGACTTAAATGGGAGAGTCATTGTGGTACAGTGGATAATGTACTGGCTTTGGATTTAGAATGCCTAGTTTCAAATCTTGCTGATACAAAATGTCCTGCATGACTTAGAGGAAGTCATTTAACCCATCTAGTTCTAAATTCATTCATCTGCAAAATGAAAGAGTTGAAATAGGTGGCTTTGTTAGTCCTTTCTAGTTCTAAATCTATAATCTTGTGAGTCTCTCATAAAATGAAGGCAAATTTAAAAGTTTATGTGGCTAGGAAAAGCAGGGGAAATAGGAACTAAGGTTAGGCAAACATAACACTAAGGATGACTGTAGATGGTATATGCTATCACTTTATTTGATGGGTTCCTAAAAACTCATGCAATCAAAATCCTTCCCCTCTTTGCATCCATGATTCTTGCCACAGCAGTTGATATCATCTATGTATTTCAATGTGGTTAATCATTATAGTTCTTGGTGGTAGCATAGACATTAACTTCTTTAACAGAAATAAATTCATTGTATTTTAGTTGAATTCAACTTATGATTTGCATTTTTTCATTTCTTTTTTTCCTTTATTTAGAATATTTTTCCATGGTTACATGATTCATGATTTTTCCCACCCCTCTTCTCTCCTCCTTCCAGAGCTGACAAGCAGTTCTACTGGGTTATACTTGTATTATTGTTCAAAACCTATTTCCATGTTATTCTTATTTGCAATTTAACATCAAAACCTCAATTACATACTCATTGAATCACATGATCACTCATATGTTTTTCTTTTGTGTTTCTACTCCCACAGTTCCTTCTTTGGATGTGGATAGTATTTTCTCATAAGTTCATAGAATCTCATAGAACTTCATAGATGGATCATTTTCCAATTTTTTTGCATGTACACAAAGGGCATGGCTATAAATATTTTTGTACAAGTATTTTTCTTTATTATCTCTTTGGGATACAAACACAGCAGTGGTGTGACTGGATCAAATGATTAGCATTCTTTTAAAGCCCTTTGGGCATAATTCCAAATAGCCCTCCAGAATGGCTGAATAATTCACAACTCTACCAGTAGTGCATTAGTGTCCCAATTTTGCCACATTCCCTCCAACATTTATCACTTTCCTTTGCTGTCATATTAGCCAGTATGCTAGGTGTGAGGTGGTACACCTCAATGTTTTTTTTTTTTTTTAACCCTTAACCTCTGTGTATTGGTTCCTTGGTGGAAGAGTGGTAAGGGTGGGCAATGGGGGTCAAGTGACTTGCCCAGGGTCACACAGCTGGGAAGTGTCTGAGGCCAGATTTGAACCTAGGACCTCCCGTCTCTAGGCTTAGCTCTCAATCCACTGAGCTACCCAGCTGCCCCCCTCAATGTTGTTTTAATTTGCATTTCTCTCATCAGGAACAATTTAGAACACTTTTTCATGTGCTTATCGATAGTCTTGATTTCTTCATGTGAAAACTGCCTATTCATGTCTCTTAACCATTTGTTGATTGGGGGATGGCTTGATTTTTTTGTAAATTTGACTTATTTCCTTATATATTTGGGAAATTAGACCTTTGTCAGAGAGTTTTGTTATAAAATTGTTTCCCAG
Source organism: Gracilinanus agilis (assembly GCF_016433145.1). Taxonomy (NCBI): domain Eukaryota; kingdom Metazoa; phylum Chordata; class Mammalia; order Didelphimorphia; family Didelphidae; genus Gracilinanus; species Gracilinanus agilis. The sequence goes on along the minus strand of NC_058130.1, from coordinate 317,098,688 downwards.
TTTGTTGCTTTCCTTTTAATTTTGGTTGCATTGGTTTTGTTTCTATGGAAACTTTTAAGTTTGTTATAATCAAAATCATTCATTTTACATTTTGTAATGTTCTCTATCTCTTGCTTGGTCTTAAATTCCTTCCTTTCCCACAGATCTGACAGGTATACTATTCTATGTTCACCTAATTTATTTATGATTTCACTCTTTATATTTAAGTTATTTACCCATTTTGACTTTATTTTGGTATACGATGTAAGATGTTACTCTAAACCTATTTTTTTCCCATACTGTTTTCCAATTTTCCTAGCAGTTTTTGTCAAATAGTGAGTTCTTATCACCTAAGCTGGTATCTTTGGGGGCTATTGAATACCAGCTTCCTGAGATCATTTGCCTTTAGTCTATTCCATTGGCCTACCCTCATCTTTAATTTCCTTTTCTTTTTCTTTTTTAGAATATTATTCTATGGTTACATGATTCATATTCTTTTCTCCCCCCTCCAAGCCCCCCATACCCTCCCTGTAGCCAACATGCAATTCCACTGGGTTTTATATGCATCATTGATCAAGATTTATTTCCATAATATTGATAGTTGCACTGGGGTGGTCATTTAGAGTCTACATCCCAAATCATATACCCATCAAACCATGTGTTCAAGCAGTTGTTTTCCTTCTGTGTTTTTACTCCCACAGTTCTTCCTCTGAATGTGGATAGCATTCTTTCAGGATCATTGCATTGCTGCTGGTAGAGAAGTCCATTATGCTCTATTGTACCACAGTGTATCAGTCTCTGTGTATAATGTTCTCCTTGTTCTTTTCCTTTCTAGTTCTCCTCCAACCATCTCCCTGTCATCTATAATCAAAGCCTTGAGTCTGGCACAGCTGGGCCAGCAAGGCATTCCCTCTGGACTAGCACCCTTGCCCACCCAGAGATTCCAGGATCTGCTGGAGTCTTGGCAGATTAGGTGTGGGAGGGGACCTGGGATCTTCCTTTTCCCTTTCCCCTAGAGCCCAGCTATTCAAGAATTCAGGCTCCTCCCCTTACCTTTTAAGTTGTATTTAGCAGGAGTATCCCCCAGCTCTGTTCTGTTGTCAGATTTTTTTTTTTTATTCCTTTGATGCCCTTTGTCCTTGTTAGGTGTGAAGGGTTTACAGAGGTCTGGAGCCTTGCTGCTTCTAAGCCACCATTTTCCCAGAATTCCCCCAACTACTAATTTTTGGTCTTTAATTTGCTTATCATTTAATTTGATTTCTGAACCTCAATTTCTAATTGTGAAATTTTTTTCTTTTAAACTGTTATTTTCTTTTTGAACAATTTCCCACTTTTCTTGCCAAATCTCTTCCACCTTTCTCATGATCTCAGATTGGAACTCTTCAAGAGCTTGTGACCAATTTCCATTTGGGGGGGGAAAGGTTTGGATGTGTTTATTTGTGTTTCCTCCTCTGCTGTCTCCTCTGTGGTCTGGATTTTTTCTCTGTAAAAATTATCCAGGGTCAGTGCCTTTCTCTTGTTCCTTTTGGTGACTGGTATTTCTTGGGAATTGCTAGCCATCACTATGCTGGTTTTTCATTCCCTCAGAAGTCTGAGTGAAGAGGGCAGGCTCTCTGTGTATGGAGCAGTTTTTGCCTGAGGCTACTTTTTTGATTCTGTGTGGCTTCTATTGTGTGCCACCCCTCTCCACACCCAAGGTCTGCACTCTTTAGTATTCTGGGGTCTCAAGTCTAGCTACTCTCAGGGGTGTTCTTAATCAGGTGAGAAGAACTTAGAGATTGGCCCACACACTCTAATTCTGATGCGCTGGCTCTGACTCTGGCACCATAGGCGGGGTGGGGGAGTGTTGATTAGCTTGTGTTTTGGTGAGAGCTATTTCACTTCCTTATAGGGTGGAAATACCCATTCCCACATAATTTTGATGCTGTGCCCCATTGTGGAGTCCCTTTGTTCATCTGAACTTGGTTTTTGTGTCCTTTTGAGGTATCATATATAGGTCGGTGATGAGGAGAGTTAGGGTTCTGCTACTCCTCTATAGCCATCTTAACCTGGAAGTCTCCCATTTTTTTTCTATTTCTAAAAGGATTTGAAGTGATTTACAGATAAAAACCTAAAAGAAAACAAGATATTAAGTCATAGAACTTAGCATCCATCTAAAGTAATTGTAAGGAGCAGCTGCTCTTACTCATCACAGTTGGACAGTTTATAATAGATTCTGTGAAGATGGGAGTGTAGACAAAAAGACAACTGGCACAGCTAAAATTAAAAAGGAAATCATTAGCTGTGGGAAAAAAACCCAAAACAGTACCTTTCTGTAATAAAATCTCATAATTTTTCCAGATATATGAGAAATTGGTTCAAATTTATAAGAATAAGAACAATTTCCCAGTTGTGAAGTGGTAAAGGATATGAACAAGCAGTTTTTTCAAAATCAGTTTAATTTTATTTCCAGCTCTAAATTCTATGTCTCTCCTCCCTACCTTACTGAGAAAGAAAAACAACAAAAACAAAAACAAAGTCTGTTATAAACATGAAGTCACACAAAGCAAATTCATGTATTAGTTGTATAAAAAAGAAAGAAAAAAACACCTTAATCTGTACTCTGAGTCTATAACCTGATCTCTCTATCCAGAAGTTGACAATGTATTTGATCAGGAGTTTTCCAGACTCTCTAGAACTGGTCATTTTGTTTGTCCAAATTCCTAAGTCTTTCAAAGTTGTCTTATAATATTATTATTTAGATGAATCTTCTGTTCTTCTCATTTCATTTTGCATCACTTCATACAAATCTTCACAATTTTCTCTGAAAACATTTTCTTCATTATTTCTTTCATTACAATAGTATTACATCAAATTCATATTATATAACTCATTTAGCCATTTCCCAGTTGATGATACCCTTCCTCAGTTTCTAATTCTTTGCCACTGAAAATATAGCTGCTATAAATTTTGTATATATATAATTCAATTTTGTCTTTCTTTAGTCTCTCTGGTATATAACCAGTAGCAATATAATTGAGTCAAAGGGTAAGTACATTTTAAGAGCTTTGGGATTATATTTGCAGGCAATTCTAAAAGAAAAAAATGGATTACTTATATCCTGCAACATGGAAAATGGCAGGGTGGAATTCCTGCAAGATACAGGGTCAAGCCTCACCTAGAATTCCAGGGGACCCCCCCTGGAGAACTCTGGGTGAGAGAACAGTTTGAAAGCAGTTAAACAGTTGATTCCTGGGGGTTGAAGTGAGCAGGTCACTCTGCTTGCCGTTCCGGGTTTTGGGATTGCTTTGGAGGCCATCTGGGGCAAGAACCATCTTGGTTCTGCTCAGTGGTTTGCTTGTTTAGCTGAACTAGATCTTTCTAGCAACAGCACAATTGTTATTTAGTTATTTTAGATATTAGAAGTGATAATTACAGGCTTGAGGGCAAGCTAACTAAAAGTTTGTCACTCCCTCCTTGGGGGGTAGGGGGAGAAGGACAGTTTCTAACTAACAGTTCAGGGCTTCCCAGTTCTTATCCAAATCCTTGAAACCTCTTCCCTGCCTTTCCTTCCGCTTTTATCAGTAAAAACTTCATCTTTTAGTAGCTGTGCCTGGCTATTATTTTGGGCATACAGCCACCGTAGAGCTTGGTTCCTTTAGTTGCCAGCCAAAGAGGTCAGATCCTTGTCTGTCCCTGATAACAACAAGACATCAAGCCTTCTCCTATTGTCCCTTAGTCAAACCTGTGGGGAATATAAGTTGAGAAAGTAAACATCATTAGAGATTTGCCTTGCTGAGCCTTGCCAGAGGACATCAGTCCTGCCTCCATTTCCAACTGATTTCCAACTGCTTGGTGGGAGGGGTGAGAGTAAGGTGTACCTATCCCTTCCTACTCACTCAAGCCTCTGTGTGTGGGAGGAGTGAGTCCTGCAGGTTTCTAGTTTCAGGCCATCTCTTCATCTTCCCCAAATATCTCTGTTAAGATCAACATAACAAAACCTATGATGAAATGTTCCAAACTGCAAATGATTAGAGAAATGCAAGTTAAAGCAGTTTTGAGACACCACATCAAACATATCATATTGGCAAAAGTTGATAGAAAAGGAAAATGGCAATTGCTGGAAGGTCTGTGGGAAAATAGGTACATTGATATAATGTTCATGGAGTTATAAAGTGATACAATAATTTTAAAATAAATTATTTTGGACCTATGAATCAAAACATACTAAGCTGTGTCCCAGCAATACTAGACCTATTCTCAACCAAGGAAATAAAAGAAAAGATGAAGAGTCCCTATCTATACAAAAATATTTATGGCAGTTCTTTTTTCTAGGGCCAAAGAAGTGGATACTAAAGAAATTACTATCTTGTGTTACTGCTGAACAAATTATGGTATATAAACATAATGGAATACTATTGTGCTATAAGAAATAATGAAAGGAATGTTTTCAACAAAAACTGAAAATGGTTCATATAAGAAAACTTATATAAACCAATGGAGAGAGAATAGAATTAGGACAAATTCTATGATGAAAATACTACCTCTCTCTCAATACACACATACTCACACATGTATAAACATACACAATTTGAAAGACTTAAGAACTCTGATCAATGAAATGACCAACCATGATTCCAAGGACTGATGATGAAATCAGCTACCCATCTGTTGATAGATTCAAGATGCAGAGTCAGACTTAAATGTTTGAATGCAGAAACAAATGGAGGGATTTTGGTTTTTGCCAATTATACTTTTGTGTAATAGAAGTTTTATTTTTCTTTTCATTTAGAGATGAGAAGAAAGAATAAATGCCTGTTAATTGAAAAATAAAATAAAATAAAATAAAAAAGATGGCAGTGTAGCATTCTGGCAGTTTCCTTCTTGCCTTTAAAATAGAATATGATCAGTCTCATACCTCAGTGGTAGTAAAAGTAAATTAATTTCCTAATTCAAAATGGAGGAAAAACAAAGCTAATGTTAAAAAAATCCTTATCCTGGGTACACTGTGAAAGTATAATTTTCAAGGGTCATATGCAGGGAAAAACTAGAACCTGTTATTAAAACATTTTCAAGCACAATGATCTTAATTTAAACTAATTGAATGTATAGTAGTCTTATTGGATTTATGTAATTTCTTCATTGAACTGGAAATTTGTTAGACTATCACAAACAACTGAGAATAGCAGCTATAGATAAGTGGCCTTAGTCGTGTGGCTTCTAACATTGAAAGAAATAATTTCCCAAAAAGGGAATTCAGAGAACATCTGGGACAGTTATTTCTCCACCAGTATAACAAAATTGAAATGACATCTTTTTCATTTTAGCTTCCAAAATCCAAAAGAAAGCTTCAGGCTTCCTCTAAGAATTTTTAGAACTAACTGTTTAGGTTCTTGAAAAAGATGTTACAATGACTGAACCTAGTTTCTTAAGAAAGTGTGAAGGCCACGTCATGCTCTTAAGTGACAGCTGTCTGTAGGTAGTGGGATGAAAAAAAAGAAGCAAAGAGATATGCTCGTTCTTTTAAAAATCATCTACCTCCTGTCTGAATATTGAATAATTGTCTAGCATATGGGCACAACTTTCCTAAAACCACAAAAGACAATATTCTTTGTTAACAGTCTGTAGGAAAAAGCCATATTTCCAGTCAGGTTTAAAATTGACCTTTACTTTTGTATTTGAAGACACTCAAAGTCAGTGGACTTCAGAGTTGCAGTGTTTCAATTCGTTATATTATATATTATTCTTAAAAGTCATAGTACATCTTATTATTGGTCTTTTCTTAGACTTTAGTGCCCCAAATTTGGTTTCCTTAAGTTTTCTTGAAATACTGTGCATGTAAGTGAGAATTAGTTCTATTTCATATAATTCTCTTCTTTTGAAAGTGTTTTCCTGTGCCAGAAGAAGGTAGTTTCCAAGGTTCACATGTAAAGGCAGGTTTCATATATGTTCTTGGCTTATTATTGATTATAGAATTAAAGTTATTAAAAGCAAACAGAAAAATCAAATGGATTATATTAGAGGTTTTTAAAAAAAGTTAATTTGTATTGGTCTAAATTATCTTTACTTTGGTGCTCAGATGTGAAATCAATGTCAAAGTATTTTTTCTTTCCTAACGCAAAATACAGAAATATATGAATCAAAGAATTACAGCTTATCATTTCTTTGATGTAATTCAGAAAATGGGGATTCTCATTATCCTTTGCAAAAATGTCTGGAATCTGTACACCATTTACAATCCCTGCATTGAAGATGTCTCACACAACCTTTGGTAAATATCTTTCTAAATGTGTTGACTTTTTGCAGGTACCTAACATCTAAAGACTGTTTAGATTATTCACAGAGATTCTAAGGCAGCTAAGTGACTCAGTGGATAGAGTGCTGGGCCTGGTGTCAGAAAGACAAGCTCAAATTAAACATCAGAAAATTACTTGCTATGTGACCCTGGTCACATGTATTTGACTCAATTTCCTCAACTATAAAATCAGGATAAGTGCCTACCTGACAAGGTTGTTGTGAAGTTCAAATGAGAAAATATTTGTAAAGCTCTTAGCGTAATGTGTGGCAAATAAATTTTATCATTACCATTATCATTATTGTATAATATTTATTGTTCTTTTATTACTTTGCAATTTCCATAAATAATTACAAAGCTTGAGAAACAAAAAAAAGTTGTATTGGTGAAATTACTCAATTGGCAGCTGAAATAACTTCTAAGTAGCACATAGACATGCATCAAAATGAAATCAAACAAAAATTCTCAGGCTTGGGAGAGGAAAAAAATTAACAAATGGACATCTTAGGATCTAGCTTTTCCCACATATTTGACCTATGGAAAGTATTGGAGTAAATTGCAATATTATTTATGCCTACACCAAATAGGGATGTTCTAGGGTTGCCTGAAAAGCCTTTCTATTCAGGCTACCTACTGATACTTCTTTGTCAGCTAACACTCCCCAAACTACAGATCATAGAATTATAGAACCTTAAGATAAGCAGAGACTTTTCATCTTCAGTCATTTACAATCTTGTCTGACTCTTTGGGACCCCATTTGGGGTTTTCTTCTTCTATGTTGGAGTTTGCCGTGTCCTCCTACAGCTCATTTTACATAGGAGGAAACTGAGGCAAGCGGGGTTAAGTGACTTGCCCAAGGTTACACAATTAGTAGGTATCTGAGGCCAGATTTGAACTCAGGAATACAAATATTTCTGACTCTAAGCCCAGAAATTTCTTCATTATACCACCTAGTTGCCTTGAAAGGAACGTGAGACATACTTTTTCTAAAGGAGCAAAAACAGTCACAGAAGTGCTTAAGGTGGTGGCAGAACATGTCCTGATTGTTTATTAGATGTTCTAAATATTCATGTCCAAATGAAAAGCATCCATTCCTATTCCTTCCATACACTGGCAGTGGCAGAAAATCCCAGATGTGTGTGTGTGTGTGTGTGTGTGTGTGTGTGTGTGTGTGTGTGTGTGTGTGTTTGTTTTTTGTTGTGGTTTTTTTTTCCCCCAGTCCAGACCCCAGTCCAAGGAGCAGCTCTTTCTGTACCTGGTCTATGAGCTTCTCTACGAAGAGTGATGCTGGTTTGAGAGGACACCAGAGTTGGAGTGCATGAGATTTGAATATGATTTGAAGCAGTCTATTTTCACCTCATTAATTTTCACTGCAGGCAGACCATTTTTGCCTCATTGTTTTCTCTGCTGATTGAGTAGTGTTCGCCTCATTTGTCAGAATTACTTCAGAGTGAATGAAGGCACTTTTACCTGATTCATTTTCAATAGGTTGTCACCACTAGGCTTGGTAGTCAGCTCTCTAAATACTGGATGACATTGTTGGACATTGTGCTTGCCCACACTTTCAAAGACATCTTTTGACTTCTAGAATAGTCTTTTTTGGTGGAAAGATACTTTGATTATGGGGTTGTTTCTTAAACTATTTTTATAGATGATTTCCCAGAACTTTTCCTCCAGAGGTCTTTCTAACTTAGACCCTCTGTTTCTCTGCAACTTCCCGCCATTGTTAAATCCCTTTTATATTGCTTTTATGTCATATGCTATAATTTTATTGAATTGTCTTCTTTATTATATTGATAAATTTTTACAAAGAAGGCATTATCTTGTTTCTGACATAATCTTTCCTGAACTAATCAAACTTTTGGAATGATTTACATTGTTGAAATGAAAGCTGAAACTGGATTCTTCTGTTTTCTGTAGGAAACGACTTATAAGATGGGTATGATTTCTCTCAGCAGAGGTCACTTGGCTGCTTTTTTGTGTTCTAGGGCTAAAATCCCATCTTAACTATATTGGATACAATCTCATATAATTTTTCACATTGATTTTAATTTTGATGAAACTCTAAATAAAAAACTGTAATGACTTCTCAAATTGTTCACATCATAACTGAAAAAAAATCAGAGACATTTTACTTTTAGAGAAAATCAGAATTCCATTCCCCTTTTATTCTAAGAGATCTTGAATCTGATTATTCAGATTTAGAAGAGAATTCATTTTTTTTTAAATTAAAAAAATCCCTATGGGCAATCTTAAGGTATATGTCAGGTGAAAGTGCAATTAAAAATAAAATGTTTCATTTCATATTCAATTAGCTGGAACTTTAGTAATAAAAAAACCCTTTAAATTATAATAAATTTTTATTTTCTTCCAGATTACATCTCAATGCAATTTCTTAAGTTTTTTTTCTCATATTTCTGTGACTATTTCCATTTTTCTCTCTTCTCCCACATTTTCTTCCTCCCTAAGGAGGAAGCTAACATGATATAGGCATATTTTTATATAATATATGAGTATATTATTATACAATGCATATTTACTTGTTCATCATGAGAAAGAAGACCCTTATCGCTTACAGTAGAGAAAAATACATGAAGGAAAGTAATCTATATTTTAATGAATTGAAATTTCTGGATTTCTTTCTTTTTCTTTTTACACATGTTGTCATACATGAATCATTTTCACAAGCATATAGAAGCTTCTCTTAGGCTTAAGATGCAACTCTTTTCTTCTGTCAGTAGTTACCATGAGCAGGAGTCACCTAGCTTGAAAGCCCAGGCAGGACCTAATTGTAGAGGAGAATTTTTTATTGAAATGTTAAAGTGACTATAATGATATGGCTTTTCAAGTTGATCCTTTTGGAAGTGCTGTAATTGAATTAGAAAGAAAACTTTGGGGATAGGGTGAACAATAATAGTCCATTGTCCCCAGGTGACATTTTAAAATCAGTGCAAGTGAAAATCAGAGGTAAGGAGAAACCCAATCCCAGAAAAAGCAAATAGGAGACACACTTGGTACTAGAGACACCAGACTAAAGAAAGGCATTCGTATGGGGCAGGTAGGTGGGTCAGTGAATAGAGAGCCAGTGATCAAGATGGGAGGCCCTGGGTTCAATTTTGACCTCAGATACTTCTTTGCTCCAGGAAATTAATCCTGGGCAAATTACTTAATCCCAATTGCCTAGCCTTTACCACTCTTCTTCCTTAGGACCAATACTAAGACAGAAGATAAGGGTTTAAAAAACAGAAGTTACATATGGTCAAGGTACTAGAAACTCAGCCAAAGGCAACCACCCAAAAGAGTAGGATTAGGACTCCTGGACCAAGGCTGATAATATCTTCAACAGAGGAGGGGTGTGTGGAAAGTCTGCATTGCTGAGACCTCTCCTTTTCACCACCAGGGAACCTAAAGAAGGATCTTGTTTCTACTTTCTCTCCTCAGGCTCTTTCCAGAGAGTAGAAGCCTTTCACTTCCAGCACATGCAACTCTGTTCACCTTTCTTCGTTTTAAATACTTTGTCTTTGTAAACAAATTTAATCACTGCCATTTGCCAGTCTGGGTATACTTATCAGGAATGGAGCAGGAAAGAGGCATAGAAGTGTTAAGCATCACTAAAGAAAGGAAAGACAGAGCTGACAACAAGGTGTTTTGCCAGAAGCAATAGCTCTGGCTGGGATCACAAAGCTAAAAAAAATAATATTAATAGAAATAGATCTTTCTTTTCATCCATTACGTCAAAGCAGAGACAGAAAATATTATTTTGGGTTACCCATCTAGGAAATGAGTTAACCTGAGTGAGGGGCAGAGAGAAATGGTTGAAAAATCTGATTCCTTCCAATTTCCTGCCCATTGTCATATAGTTCTCATTTGCTCTCTGGTTCCAAGTATCATTCTTTTTCTCTGTGTCCCTGTCTGTAACAATGTCTTTCTCTATTTTTGTCTCCATATCTCTGTCTCTCTGTTTTCCCAACCTCCAATTTCTGATTTTCATTATCTCTTTCTTGCTTTCATTTGGTTCCAGGTGGTTTTTGGCAAACAGCTCCTGATCTTTCAGCAGTACTAATGTAATAAAGCAAAACCAATTCTATGAAGTGAGGAGAATAAGGGGTTCATCTAAAAGGTTAAGAGATGTGAGCAATAGAGAGCAGTATTCTATTCTTAAGGAGTTCAGGAAGGTTGCCTAGAGAGTCAGGAGGGCTATCTCTAGAGGGCTAACCATAATATATTTTCTTAACCTCAGATTTCCAGGTATTTCTTAACCATGTGCTATTTTGTTTGTCAACAAAATGATGTGGAAGTGACTGGCTTTAAACAGTCCTTTCAACAACTTTTGTTGAAAGACAAGCTTCTTTCTTGATCTATCTTTTATTTATTCAGCTGCAGAAACTCTGAGCCAGTTGAGTACCAAATCATTGCCAGCAACAGGAGGAAAATTTTACCCTGTCTCTTCCATGACCATAGTAACTATTCATTGTTTAGTAGAGACCCTCGTTTCCTATCAGATTTGAATGTGTTCATTTGTGTTAAATATCAGTGTAAAACAAACTCAAGTTGATGTAAGAAAAGGAATTTGAAGTTTATTCTCTTGTTATGGCACCAGTCTTCTCTGTCATGTTGGCAGTCACCTTGTGAAGATTCCACTGCATTGACATAGTATCCCTTCGGATTTTCATTTGCCAGTGAGATTACATGTACATGGTTCAAACGACAATGTGCTCATTTTGGAAGTGCCAGATCATTTCCATACTTCTTCAGAGAAAATATAGCACACCAGATAGAATATGATTTTTGTTATCAAGAGATATCCGACTTCAAATAATGCTCTGATACTTCAAAATCATATGACCATTGGATAAGTCACTCTGCCTCTCAGTTTTTGTATCTGTTAAATGTAAATCATGGTTCAAACCCGGCCTCAGCCACTTCCCAGCTGTGTGACCCTGGGCAAGTCACTTGACCCCCATTGCCCACCCTTACCAATCTTCCACCTATGAGACAACACACCGAAGTACAAGGGTTTAAAAAAAAAACAAAAAACAAAAAAAAATGTAAATCATGATACCTATAATACTTCCTTCTGAGGATTTTTGTGAGGACTATAAAAAAAACTCAGCTATTAGTAATACCTAAAACTTCTCCTCACACTATAATAGCCAAGCCTAAACAAAAAGGCTCCAACTTTTCCTTTATTATAAATGTATTCCTTTATGCCTAAGAATTGTACTTTCTTAAGAATTCCTCTTCTGAAGAAAGTATACTAGGGAAGCAAACAGTTTATATGTCTTTCATTCTTATTCTCTGTAATTAAATATGGGTGTTCTTTCAGCTTAATTTATGGTCCTTTCAAAGCTTTCAGCATTGCTGCTCAGCATAACTGTCTATGTTAAAAATATTTCTTTTCTTTCTTAATGAGGATGTTTACTTGGTGTTATACAGAACAGACATTTTTATGCCATTTCCTCTTCTCTCATGACATTATTTAGGACAAGCCACCTATGATGGTCTCTTCTCTTGTGGGTGCCTAGAATATGAATGCACACAGTGATGCCAATATTAAAAATAACACTTTGGTTTTTCTTATACAGTACCTAGAAGGTTCTTTATGAACATCTCTTGTCAGTTGTGTAACTTCCTTCTTACTCTTTTTTCTAATGTACCTCTAACTAACCTTGTAACTCCTTGCTTCACAGAATCACAAAATCAGTTAGAAGTGACTTTAAAGATTACCTAATCCAACCCAGACCTGAATAGTATTTCTCTCTGTAGTATTCCTGCAAATTCTTTTTAGCTTCCATATCAAGACCTCTGGCAATAGAGAAAAGAGGCAGCCAGTTCCACTCTATTTTTTGATATTTTTCCCTCTTTCAATGGAGATGAAATTGGCCTCTCTTCAATTTTTCATCATTACTCTTAGTTATACTTTCTGGGAAGAAACAGAAAATTTTGAATCCCTGTTCCAGAAAAGAACCTTTCAATTCTCTGCAATAGGTATAAGGTCACTTTCCAAGTAATTTCTTTATGGTAAATATTTGGTGTTTCTTCAACCAATCCTCATAGTTTCAAGGTCCTTCCCTATATAACTTGCTTTCCTCCAGATTCGTTCCAGCTTTTAAAAACAAGGTACCCAGAACTGAACAAAAAATTCCAAATGATTTCTGACGATGGGAAAGTATATTTAGCTGTTTTCCCCTTCCTGGCTTTATTTCTACAGCTATGAAGGTCAACAATGTTATGTCTTCTTCCACTGAATCCCTAATTCCTTTTACCTTATACTGTTATTCTTTTGCCAAGCACCAGTCCCGAGTGACTCTAATTCTTTGTCTTTTTTTTTTTTTCAGATATGGTCAGAAAAAAAATCATGAAACTGTACTGACTAGATTTCCTGCAAACATATACTATCTACCCTTTGACTGTTATTCATGGCTTTCGTTGCTGTTCAGTTGTATCAACTCTTTGTGACCCCACATACTATGGTATGGAACATATCAGCATGGTCTATCTTCTGCTTTCTCTGGAAGTCTGTCCATGTTTATGTCTGTGGTTTCCATGACATTTTCTATCCGCCTGATCCTCTGTCATCCTTTCCTCTTTTACCTTCAATTTTCCCCAACAACCAGGTCTTTTCCAATGAATTCTGTCTTCTTATGATGGGGCCAAATTATTATTATTATTTTTAAACCCTTACCTTTCGTCTTGGAGTCAATACTGTGTATTGGCTCCAAGGCAGAAGAGTGGTAAGGGCTAGACAATGGGGGTTAAATGACTTGCCCAGGGTCACACAACTGGGAAGTGTCTGAGGTCAAAGTTGAACCTAGGACCTCCCATCTCTAGGACTGGCTCTCAATCCACTGAGCTATCCAGCTGCCCCTAGGGCCAAATTATTTAATCATCATCTTCACTATTTGACCTTCCAGCGAATACTATAAATTAATTTTTTTAAGAATTGATGAAATTGATCTCTTTGTTGCCAAAAGGACTCTTGAAAGTCTTCTCTTTCACCATAATTCAAAAATATCCATTCTGCAGCATTCGGTTTTTCTTATAGTCCTACTCTCACAATCAAACATTGGTACTGAAAAACCATAGCTTTGACAATATGGATCTTTGTCGACAAGGTGATACCTCTGCTTTTTAGTATGCTGTCCAGATTTGCCAAGAAGCCTTCCAAGGAGCAAGCGCCTTTTTAATTTCATAGTTTCAGTTGCTTTTTGCAATGATCTTTGACCTCAAGAATATAAAATCTAACACTTTTCCATTTGCTAGGAGGTAATGTGACTAGTTTCCAAGGTCTTAGATTTTTTTTTTAATATTAAGCTTCAAGTCAGCTTTTATACTCTCCTCTTTCACCTTCATCAAGACAGTGCTATTATATCTCAATAATTATGTCTTTTATTAATTCCTTGTTATATGCCCCATAGCAGCTGTAACAAGGTTTCACAATTCCCTTCTCCACTCCTCTAAAACTCTCCATATTCTCTTCCATCTTCTCCTTTTTTTCAGTTACATAAGAAGTAGTCGCCTTCCATATTGCTCAGTCATTTCAGGCATATTTGACTCGTGACCCCATTTTAGGAGTAATTTGTCATTTCCTTCGTCAGCTCATTTTATTGATGTGGAAACTGAGGCAAACTCCAGAGTCATATAACTAGTAATTGTCTAAGACTGTATTTAAACTCAGGAAGATGTCCTGACTTCAGGCTCACCTGGTGTGCTACCTAGCTTTCCTAGTCATTATTCTATCTCTTTCTGTTTATTTTGGTGTAGAAAGATTGCAACCTGCCTTTCATAGAAAGGTTTTTATTCCTAAAGCAAGCACACAGACTAGCAAGGCCATTGAATATATGACAGGCTCTATTTAATGCAAGAAGGAAACATTTATTAAGCTCTTACTATGCACCAAAGACTGTGTAAAGTACTGGGGAAACAAATGCAAAAAAAAGGAAATGACAACACCTGTTCTCAAAGAACTTACATTTTAATAAGAGATGACAATATACCAAATGGAGCTGAAAAAAAGCAGGTAATGGTTGGGTTAGGGGTGAAAAGAAGACCAGAAATAAGAATCAAATGCAAGATGAGGATGAAGGTCAGTCTGAGTCTCTCTACAGAATGGAGATACCAGGAGGAAATCACCTGTCAGAGAAGGAAGTAATACATATGTAGAGATATTTTAGGTTAAGACGGATACAGGGTCATGGTATGTTCCAAGGCAAGGAAGCATGTGCTATTAGTTGAGCAAAATTCCAATATGAGAAAGTTATAGAGGCTTGGTTTTGAAATCTGGAAGATCCTTAGCAGAGGCACTTTCCTCTTTTCCTTCCATCTACTTTCTATATCCATTCATTTGCAATATTCCTCTCTCACCTCAATTTTCTGTAATGCCAGGTTTCCTCACAAGTGTCAGCTCAAGTGCTAACTTCTGCATGTAACCTTTCCTGGTCCCCAAAGCTACTAATGCCTCTCCCTTCCAAAATTAATTTGAATGTGGTTTGTCTGTATTCTTATGGGGTAATTCTTATGGGTAACTTAAATATTACTAGGTTTAGAGAAAGGGGAGAAGGAAGACTGATAGCACAGGGTAACAGACTGGGAATAACACACTGGGAAACCACAAACCCCTCCAAAGAACAAGAAATAGGAGATTATGGATTGGCAGTTGATATCAACTGCCACCACAGATCCACCTATCCAGGGAGTCTATGAAACTAACAAATAACTGAGTAAAACTGGGACAAAAGAATTTATAAACACATACTTAATTGAATAAACTTTAGTTTGAAGGAAGGGAAAAGGGGTTTCTATTTTTACAACCTATGGGCAAGTCTCTGGGTCAGGGTAGAAACTTATCTACACTAAGCTTTAGGCTATATCAAGGCACAGCTGGGTTATCAGGGATGGAAGTCAAATCCTCACTGCTGAGTCATGTCCAATTCCAGCGATGATACAGCTCTCTCCGGTCTTAAGCCAGTAATCCTTGAGATGGGTAAGGTTAGGGAGTTAAACCAGCCTGAGATGACTAGCAGCCCAAGTCAGGTTTGATAGACTCAACCTAACTTTCCCACAGACAGATGATTTTCTTCCTTCAGGTTACCAGGATTCAAACTCTACTTTCTCTGAGGTCTCCCACTGAGTCAGTTGGTCAGCAACCACTCTCACTCAGCCAACATGGTTCTCAGAAGAGACAGCCACTTCCTGCTTCCCCATTCCATTTAAAATTCCCCAGCCTTGCTTAATAAGCCTCCTAATAATACCTAATATTAAACATCTTATTAATTTATCTTGCTTTCCCTGTTGCAATGGTTTTTTGGAGATGGAGATGGAGGTGATTTGCTTTTGTCTTTGTTTCCAGTACTTAGAATACTGTCTGGACATAGTAGATGCTTAATAAACTTGTGGTAGCCCATTTTGAATTATTCTCCCAACTTTCTTTCATGTATATGAGTTGAGCTCCATAAAGCAACCTCAAAAGAACTTTGTGACTCTACACTACTAATACTATAGCTCATAAGCACCCACAAAAACTTCCCATTAGCCATCAGCTAGTAGGCACAATTAGCTCTTAGCAAAGGCATTCATTATAATGTCATAGTAAGAACAGGAAGTATAAAACATTCCCGCCTCATAACCCTGGAGTAAATTCTCCCCCAAATAAACATAGCCTCAATGGGAAAAGTGAGCAGAAATTTAGATTGTGATGTTAATAAGGTGCATCTCCTCTAGGACCTAGAAATCTTTTCTCTCCTAAGGGGTGACTTATGAAGAGTCTACTTTGAGCAAGTCTGTCTAGAAGTTGTTAAATAGGGTTCCCAGAATCTATTCTTCTCCACAGGCTGACTCTTATTGCCAGGGCTAGCTCAAGGATACAACTGTCTCTTTATTTTCTGCTCCCAGATGTCCAACTTCTCAAAAATCGTATCTTGGCGTCAACTAATGTCTCTCTGTCTCCTTCTTGGTGAAGTAAGTACCTCTACTCCCTCAGACTAACCCTGCCTAACTTCTGAATGTGAGGTCTAGCTCCAGGGAAATTGTTCTTAAGATGGCTCATGAGGGGGTGGTGAGCAAGAAATCCATTCCTCACCCTTGTCCCAGATCTATATTGATCTAAAATCTCACTAGGATTCAGCTATTTAAAGCATGTAGAATATGACTCACTTTCATTCTACTCTTGCTGTCCCCTCAGATTCTGTAAAAAAAAAAAAAAAAAAAAAAGGTGGTCCTACTTTGTAAAGGATCATAAGCTACTAATGCTCTGTTAACATAACCTAATTAACTCTATTATCTTTGCTTTCTGAGAGTCTACTATGGATAGAAATCACATATCCCTTCTACCAAGCTTGATGATTAACTGTTTTCATATCTGTCACTATGAATCCGAGTCTCCAATAATTTGAGGGGTACTGCCTACATCTCTTTCTGGCTTTTTGAAGTTTGTTATTCCCTGAAGGATATGTTTAAGAAAGCCTCTCTCTAGGGGCAGGGATCTTAACTGTTCTTGTATAATGAATTCCTTTGAAAGTTTGATGAAATTTATGAAAGCAAAATGAATAAAATAAAATACATCAAATTACAAAGGAAACCAATTATTCCATAAGAGTTTTATATATACATATATAAAACTGTATCTATGCATATACATGTACATACTATATACACAAATAATATATGTGTATTGAACAGACCCTAAAAATAAGAACCTCTATTTGGAGAATCTTGTCTATACTACATACAACCTCCAAAATCTTTGCCAATGCCTCTAATGTAAGTTTGCTTTCCTTCATAAATACCAAAACATTAAAAGCTATATGAATTGGCTTGAGATATTGAGTCAATTGGTAAGACCAAGATGATGCCAGTGGAGCAAAGATCATCATCTTTGGCCCATATAGGTTGTAGAAAATGTGCTTATCTGCATTGGTAAATGGAACTTCCAAATCAAGAAGTT
The DNA here is from genome assembly GCF_016433145.1 of Gracilinanus agilis. NCBI lineage: Eukaryota > Metazoa > Chordata > Mammalia > Didelphimorphia > Didelphidae > Gracilinanus > Gracilinanus agilis. The sequence goes on along the minus strand of NC_058130.1, from coordinate 317,081,493 downwards.
CCCTATAACAATAAAACCACAGAGCCAGTTTCCCTGTGACGAATGTTAAGTTGTAGTTCTTTGATTGATCATGTTAAAGATAATGTGACATAGTTGGGTGAAGTGCTGATCTTACAGATTCTATCCCAGGCAATACTGGATGTATGATCTTAGACAAGTTTTTTACCCTCTTTCATTGTGAGTTTCATTATATACAAAATAAAGAAATAATGGATACATCTTTATCGTCAGTTATTTTGAAGAAATGTTTCTTTGACAATTATTATTATAAATGTCTTTGAAGACATTTAAGCTACTAAAATTTGAAACTGTGCTAAAACTATATTGATTTCTAAAGAGAAGTCCTTAGTTTATAGATTTAATTATAGGAAGTAGCAAAATATGAACAAGAATTTGATACTCCAATTTATTTCTAATCTACTCATCACTTCTGTATTCAATCTGTTAAGGAGAAAAAGGCAAGCTTCCCATATTTGTCAAGATATACCATTCAGAGGTATGCATGGCAGCATTCAAATACAGAAGTTTATCATTATTGTGAGATACACAGACACACAGACACATACACACACACACACACACACACACACACACACACACACACACACAAACTGCTCCCACCTCCTTCGCTCAACTTTTCTAAGTAAATAATCTTTTAGAACTTTGAAAAGGATTATGGTCATTTTTTTCTTGTCCAGTAATTTTGCGTTGTTTTAAGATCAAGATTTTACTAAGGAATAGCATTTGCTATAGATAAGGAGCTGAATGATTATAAGGTCCTTTGTTCAGTTCAATACTAATGACTTTTTTCTTTTTATGCTCCCCCTCTTTTATCATCATATCATCTTTACCCATTTATTTTTCTTTTATACATATTTTCTTTTTATTCATGCTGCTATGGCTTATTTTATTATATTAATTCCAAAATATAGAGACAACTTAATTCATTTTAAACAGTGCCTAGTATCAAGCCCCATGGAAAAAAGGTGCTTAGTAATTGGTATTTGATGATGACAGTGATTCATTGTCAGATTTTGTCTCAGGGGTGCAGCATTGGCCCATCTACACTATCTGTGGTATGGATAGTCCTTTTCTTTTTATAAAGAAGAAATTGTTGGTTATGTAAAAATACTGGAATGAAACATGCAGAATTAAGGGCTATTGTTTGTATCTAAAAGAATGGCAAGAAGAAATCATCTGGGAACCATATGCTACCATGTGCTATGTTAAATTTAATAAAGTTACCTCCTAATGGTCTTTTCCTCTAAAGTCTCCTGAGTCCTTATTGCCTGAAGGGCCTTAGCATCAGCAAAGTGACCTGCAATAACTTCTCCTGTCTCAAGACTCTGTGATGGATGTGAAATTAATCAATCTGTACAGTACCTCAGTTAGATAGTGATTAACTATGACCCTTAGTTGGTATATGGTCTATGTCCAAAACATATGCTAATCTGCTGTGAATTTCAGTTTTTAATCCACGTTCCCAAATGGATTTACTAAAAGAAAGATGTTTATGTGAACTTGCATTACTTTTAAAATTTATTTTTTAAAACCATGCTGCCTTAAAAAAAACAGAAGTGCTTTCAATTTTTTTCAATCTGGATGACACATTAAAAAAAGATGAAGATAACAATAATAATTCATAATAAAAGCTGACTTTTTGGCAATGTGAAATATAAAAAAGTACTTCATGTATTATCTCAAATATCCTTCATCTTATCATATACTAGTTTAACCTTAATTTCTTTTGAATACACTTGAATTAGAGTCTTAGAGGAAAAGAGTCATTAAGAATCAAATACCTTAATTTTAGTGTGTGTATTGTGTGAGAAGAGAGCTTATAAAAGTTATGCAGATCCTCTAAATACTCTTCAGATCTTTTGGGATAATATTTCAGAAATAAAGATGAGCAGGTTTTTTTTTCTTTTTTCTTTTTTTAAAGCTACATGAAGTATATGGAAGGATAATTTCACCCCTATTTCTCTTGAGACTCTGGAGACTGAACATTTTTTGAATTATGTAACCATGGGGAAAAAAAAAACCAGTCAATTTTAGTCTTTGAATGAAACATAATCAGAAGTGGAAATCTGCAGTGAAATCATCATCTATCCAGACACATTACCACTGTCACCAAGGAAAGTGACTTTCCTTACCCATAGTGTCATAAGGCAGAAATGCAGAAACTTCCTACCTATTATGCTTTATTTCCCCAATCCTCAACTGATTTCAAACTCTGAGAATAATTTGTGATATTTCACTACGTTTACTTTTTGTTACCCTTCTCCCAGGAGGTCGGTCTACTTTCTGATCTTTCTCGCCCAGCAGCCTCTTAACAGGTTGACTTTCTATATTGCCTTTCTATAGCTACTATCAAAAAGGCTTATTGTCCCCTATTCCTTCATTTTAGCATTTAAACAAAACATCAAAAAATCCATCACACACACAATATTATTTTGAGTTCTCAACTTAGAAAAGAAACTTAAAAAATCAGAAATAATATCAATATTTACACATCTATTAGTGCAGTCTAAAGAACACTGGATTATTCCATATGACCTTCCCTCTTTAAGGAAGGTGTCCTGACCAGGCCAGCTATGCCTTATTTCTATCCATGCTGAACTCTGGATTTCCTCTGCAATGCTCCATTCCCTTCTGTTTCCTTCTCTGTGTTATCTTCTTGTATTAGAATATAAGATTTCTGAGGGAAGAGATGATTTTTTTTACTTGTGTATGTATTCCTGGAGCTTAGTGCAGTGCCTAACACATTGTATATTTATTATTGACTGACGAACTGACAATCAAAAGATTCCTATTTATTATCTGTATGATATTGTGGAAACCTATTCTTGGCTTTAGTTTCCTCATCCTCAAACTAAAAGTATTGGAAAAGATTCTAAGATCGTAGGAATATAAAGCTTGAATTCAAATGGACCTCAGAGAATAACTAACTTTTTTTTTCTCATGGTGATCATTAAGGCTGTTTTCCATTTCAAAAATATGTAATCCTATGAAATACTCATTGGCTTTTGATAAATTAAACATTTAGAAAGAAATAACTCCCACAGACTTTTTTTTGAAAATTTGATAAATTATCCTCATTTGTAGAATTAACAAATATTTTATGAATAATTACAAATTAGATAAATCTACTGATTTGCTGAAATGATACTGTTTTTGCTTTTGAGTTTTCATTATCATGAAGTATAAAGTGTCAAGGTCTTCTAGTAGATAAAGCACTTGATTTAGTCAGAAAGACTGATTAGAATCTTGTTTTAGGTACTTATTAGCTGTGCGGCCCTCAGCAAGACATTTAATATCCTGAACTGTAGTTTCCTTATTTGTAAAATAATGGGTTGTGATTAGGTTCAAAGTTTTTGAGAGTGCCTTTTGAACTCTAAATCTATGTTACTTTAAATATCTTCAGAGATTTTTTAATCATCATATTGTTCTCAATATGAACTTCCTTAATTCTAATTCCCTTCATCAAAATTAGGTCACTCTAAAGAGAAAAAATACAATATAAATAAGTATACATACAAATAAATGTAATAAATATTGCTTTTTTTCTTTTCTCATAGTAACCTCATCATACTATATTTTTTTCTTTTCAAAATAACCTCATTTTCTGTGAAGGGTATTAGAATATATGTATATGTATATATGTGTATGTATTGTTACATAACAGTATATATAAATATGTCAATTACAGATCATACTCAAATTTAATACAAACCAAATTTGAAGGGCAGTTTCAGTCAACATTTCAAATACATTATAAAACCTATATTTCATCTTTTGAAGTTAAAATTTATTATGATGAAATATAAACTTTGATCAGAGTTACCATCAAAAAAATAAAGAGGGGGCAGCTAGGTGGCTCAGTGGATAGAGAGCCAGGTCCAGAGAAGGGAGGTCCTGGGTTCAAATCTGACCTTAGACACTTCCTGCCTGTGTGACCCTAGGTGAATCACTTAACCCCCATTGCCTAGACCTTACCACTCTTCTGTCTTGGAACCAATGCACAGTATTGATTCTAAGACAGAAAGTATGTTTTTTTTTCAAGAGGCTTTTGAGATTCTTATAACACAGAATTAAGTTCAGTTATATACAACACAGATTTTACACAAATTGTTCAGTTTTGTGATTTCTAAACTATGTATTCTCTGATCAAATTGAAAATTTGAAAACAAACAGTTCAAACCAAATTCCACATTAGTAAGAAACTAAAAGAAATTTTGCCAGATATTTTAGAAAATTCAAACTCATACTTTATAATTATTCATTTCCAATCTAGGTAGTGTCTAGGTTTTTTGAGCTTTACTCATTAAGAGGAAATAGAATGATAAGAAAGCTTAGGGGGCATTAAAAGGAAACTATATACACAAATGTGGAGGCAATATTTAGAAGAGAAAAACTGAGAAATGACTTAATAACTTTACTAAAAGAGAGAATACTAAAAGTAAAGTGTTACTAGATGGCTTCCATTTCCATGGACTTCATAACTAAGAAGTGGAATGAAATTTGATTGAGAATGGAAATAAGGATTTTGGCAATTTTTTTCAATCTAAACTTCTTTTTTGATTAACTGTTACATGTTAGCACAAACCACTGGCACCATGGTCAAAAATGAAAATTTAACAAATTGGAAATGGAATTTTTATAGTTCTAATATAAGTATAAGCCAAAAAAAAAGGAAAAATAGTTCTAACAAAAATTGACCTTAGCTTTTGATCTAGATAATGAACCTTAGGGATCCTTCTAAATATGGAATATTGATATGGATGCTTAGCTAAAGGGGACTCTACAACTGTTTTAAAATCCTGACACTGCTCTTTAACATTTAATCACAGGAAGTTCAGTTCTTCTCTTCCAATATTTTGCATTTTTATAATTTCTTTAGAATTTGTCCCGTTTTCATCTTTAGAAGAAGAATGATAGTCAGTGATCTGAAATTGGAAAGTGCTTATGATTTCTCATTTGTGGGTATGTTTGTTTAACTTTTTTTGTGGGATAAAAATGTAGCCGGCTTCTAATTATCTTTTGGGCATTTATCTTGCTATAGGACTATAGCAAAATAACTGGGCCTCTAGCTCACACTAAACCTTGATCTGTTATAGCTCTCCTCATTTATTCACTATTTTGTAGTTGTTCCAGGTCTAAGTTAAAACATGAAAAAAACAACAAGGCAGTATTTGTTTTATGGTGAACCTCATTCAACTTGAAATTTAATTATGTTTCCAGGTGGATTTGTAATGTGGATTAATAGTTTTATTGTACTCCCGTGATTAGTTTCTGTTTCTTCTAATTTCTTTTTGGCTCCTTTTGACCTTGAGGTGAAAAAAACACACATAAGATGTATTCCTTCAATTTAATGCCAGTTTGAGGTGTTTCTCCTGCATCATCAGATCAATGAAAAGTAAATAGCCTACACTTCTTGTTTCACAGTGCAGTATTGATCTTTCTTCAGCTTTTGCTTCCCTTTTTTCACTGCGTCTTGTGTCTTTCAACCCCTGGGACCGAAGTGATTGCCATAGATTGGACAAGCTAACAAGCGCATGATAAGGAACTAGTGTTCTGTGGCACACTCACATACACTTGCTTGGGCTATAAAGCAGGATTCTGCATTGAAAGAAAGGTGCCATTTTGTGTGTGGCACAAGCCCGATCAAAGAGAGCCAGAGGAAGGACACCAGAAATGAAGAAGATTTCCTTTCTTACCCCAATTCACTACTACTACAGAGAAAGCTAAAATGGGTGACAACAATATTCTGGAAAGTAAGACAAGTATTCTTCCGGGAATGCCATGTGCTTTAAGCTTTGGCAAATGCTTGGAATGGTTGGTGGCAGCCTGTGGGTAAGTCTGGAACTTCAGCCTTCAGTGACCATATTTTCTTTTTCAGATCTTTGAATGAAAAGCGTTTGTCTCTTAAAGTTTGAGGAACAAATGTTGATTTAAATCTAAATAAACATATCTGACAGGGCCCTGTGTTTGAATTAGATATTTTATCATACACAAAAATTAAGGCATCCCAAATAAATACTTCTGATTTTTTAAAAGTAACAAACCTATATAAGTCTTTCAGAATTTGTTCATACTAGTGTTTTTTTAAAAGCTTTTTATGATGATTTGAGGTAATCTGCTTTTAAAATGTCAAGTAATAGGATGAAACAGTCAATTTTGGAAAGCTTAGAAATATTAAGGTGTTTTGTGTTGTTTTTGGTTTTTGTACCTGCCCTCTAGGTTTTGCCCAAGTTAAGAAATGAAAAATCTCAAGTTTTCTTTCTGGGCCCTTTAGTATCCACAGCTTTTCTTGGCACCAAAAAAATGGAAAAATGAATAATTGATATTCTATCACATGCTATTGTCTCTTTACTGTGGGATATTTTATGCTGTGCAGTTCAGAAGTTTTCTGACATTGCTTTAGGTTTGTGGGAATCCAGCTTTTTGGTCTCAAGGTGCTTATTAGTCTCTGCTGCTATTGGTTCCTAGCTCTGTAAACTAATGTAAATATAAATAAGTAATTTATCCTTTATTCATTTTTGATGCCATACTTCTTGAATTTAGTTTGAAAATCTGAGGCGAGGTTATCATTCTGGCATTCACGGATGAAAGGAGACTTGCATCATAGGAGTAGAACATGTGAAAAGTTAGTGCTTTTCTTGATTTAGCTTGATTATTTTTGTAAGTGTAACATTTGTGATTTTGGTCCTTTTCTGCTCAGGTTTAACTCATTGCTAATTATTTTAAAAGTTTGGCACAGGTTCATGGATTCCAATATTACTACAAACAGTACAGTGATATATGAGTTTCCTATGTCCTAATGACATCTCTGCAATGCGGTTTATTGGAAGTGATTTGGGCCCTACGCTTCCATAAAACAAACCTGTGTTGTTTAAGGTGTGAAAAAAAAAAGGAGTCAATGAACACTGTACAAATTATGTATAGCATTGGAGCTCTTCTATCTCTTCCTGGTTTTTATGACACTTTACACTTCTTGGAGCTATATGATTGTTCTAACCCAAGCTATTATGTAATCCTTAGGGTAACCCCAGTGCTGATTTGAACGCTATTAATTTTCTATTATAGTGTGCTAAAGATGTTCTACAATGTGGCACTCACCTGCATTATTGAGTCAATGACCAATTGCAGAGTTGCTCTGTGGTGGTTGGAGCTTAACTCAACCCTCTGGGATCTCATTTATTATTTGCAGATATTGATTTTGGAAAAAGAAAAAGCTAAGATGTGTGAATCTAATACTGGCTTAAACCTAGCCTAGAGCTGTTAACTCCTAATCGTCTGCCTACTGTATGTGTTAGCATGGGGAGTAAGATTTATTTTGCATGTTTATCTGTGGTAAATTATGCTCTGTTCACAATAAATATTTATCAGTATCTATGTAATATACCTAAACATAGAACCCCTAAATTATCCTGCAATATGTCTATACACTTCCCTGCAATTGTAATTTCTGGATGCCTTCGGAATGCAAATTAGAAAACATTTTATACCCATCTTTTTGAATCAGTGAAACAGCAGGAGTCCTCAAGTTTTTCTATTTTTAAGACTTCTTCTTTCATGTGTGCAAAATCATCTTGTTTACTTTAGATATAAAAGAAAATAATATTTCTTTAAAAGAGCATACAATTCACATGGTACAGAGGGAATTCAATTCATTGAAAGGAAAGAGCTCCGTTTGTAGAATCTTAGAATTGCAATAAGAATTGTCCAATCCCCTTCTCCACTGTAAAGTCTTAATCGAAGATGCCTTCTCTAGTTTCTGTGACACTGAAACTACCAAGAGTTATGAGCTGACTAGGGGAGATATTCACCAGAAAAGTGTCATGCCTCACTAGCATTTCATGAAGAGAGGAGGACTCTTAGCCTGGAAGTCCTTTGCTGTATTGATATTAAATTAGACATTGTTCAATCCTCCTAATCTGGTCTTGACAACCCACTCTTGCTAGGGAAGGAATAAACTTCCTTTTCTGGAGTGTTTATAGTGAGACATGGGTCCTCTCACATTTCTACCATTTCTTTAACTTCCTAGTCATTCTCTCCAATCTTTCCCTACTCTATTCTTCCCACGGAGTCAAGCATTTTGAAGGGGACAAGTGCTGTTGAGATTATTTATAAAATAAATTTAGCTTATTGTTATTATTAGTGTCAACTAGTTATTTTTAATTTTAATTCACAGTTTCAAAATCTTGTTATTTTGCAGCCCTTTAATTCATTGGCAGGTATTTTAGGGAAAAATGCTTTCCAAGTGAACTAATTTAGTACCACAAAGAATTCAGTGTATCATTTTACCTATGATTTTTCTAAAGGCATAAATCACCTGAATGTTGTTAATTTGTCTAATATGATTGGAAACATTCATTCAATAAATATTTGAGCGCCTACTTGTAATATGGAAAATGGCAGGGTGGAATTCACATGAAAGTTACATAAAATATATGCTTTCTATAATATATCAGTTCAGGCTGAGATCTCATGACTTAGTGTGTGCTGATATAATATTGGGTACTCCATAGTTCAAGCTCTTTTGGGCCTCTGAAAATGATAGTAAAATATTGACCCCTCCTTCCCCATCCTTCATGATACAATAAACATTTATCAAGCGCCTACTATGTACCAGGCATTATGCTAATACAATGGGGATACAAACAAGAAAATGGAAGATAATCATTGCCTTCAAGGAGTTTAGAGTCTAATTGAGGAAGAAAGTACCCCCATATTATGTTTAAAAAGGGAGAATCTCCTAAGCTAAGCGTGATAAAGAACAAAACATCCTAATAAATAGAGCTGAAAGGCTTAGGAAATGACAGTCTTTGAAAAAGTCCTGGAATTCTTAGTTTGGGTAGTAATTAATTTGATTGGAATTTTTAGTACATGGCTCTCCATGTCATCTAATGAAATAAAATGAAATAAAATGTCTAGAAAGGTAGCTTGCAATCAAATTGCAAAGGGCTTTCAGTACCTGGTTGAGGAGTTGGCATTTTAACCCAATGACAATAAGAAAACACTGAAGTTTTTGAGTAGAGGAATTAAGTGATCAGACCTTGGGGAAATTATGTTTCCTATCAGATTGTAAGCTCCTTAGGACAGAGATGATCCTTTGCCTATTTTTGTATCCTTGGAACTTAACAAAGTGCCTGGCACAGAGAAGGTACTTAATGAATGTTGATTAATTGATTGGCTGGATATATTAATCTTGGCATTCCATCAGCATTTCCAAAACAAAAATTATTATACCTAAACCCCAAATTAAAATAATACTCCTTGCTAGCTCCTCCAGATTTCCCTATTTTTGGTAAGAATGCAACTATCTTTGTAATGATCCAGGTCTGCAGTCTCATGGACATCTTTTACTCTCTTTTTCTTATCCTCCTGTCCAATCAATTAAGAAGAGAGAATGAGAGGAGAGAAAGAGAAAGTAACTATTGTAGATGGCCTTTTTGAGATTAACTACAAGGATTAAAGAGATATAGGACTGTACTTATTGGTGATGGAAAAATCAAGTGAGGGTTTTTTCAAGACGAAGGAGACATATTTTTAGGCAATTAGGAATGAACTAGTATATTAGGAAAGATTGAAGATAAATGATAGAATAGTTGTAGAGGGAAAAATTTGTTAGAGGAGATAGGAAGGAATGGGATCACTTGAACAAGTTAGCCTTGGTAAAGAGTAAAACCACTTTGTCCTGTAAAGAAGGGAATAAGTGAGAGATAGTGGAAGACATTTGTGATAGGAAATGACAAAGAGGGAAGAAAGGGGGAATCCCAGTGAATGGACTCAAATTTTCTTATAAAATGAGAGGCAAAGTTATCAGCCAAGATTGTGTAGTGATAGGAACCCATGGGAAGTTTGAGGAGGGATGAAAAGATTTTAAAGTACCACAGTGGAAGGTGTAGTGAGTTGATAAGGGAGATATAGTAAGTATTGACTAGTTGAAGTGAGGGCCCAATTGAGGTTGTGTAATATTAATTTTTAATGGACCCACCCAGAATGGTTGTATGATTTTTTTCACCTTTTTGAAAGTAGTGAATGGTGGAAGTGATCCAAAGCTTGGCAGAACATATGTAATGATATGATAAGGAGGCTTTGGATTTAAGAGAGAAGGATAGTTAAAGTCCAATGGGTTCATCAAGGAATTAAGTCAACAGTTAGCCTGTAGGTATAGGTTTGGGAGTAATCTGCACATGTCTGATAATGAAATGAGAGCAGAAGAGATAATCAAGAGAAAAGTATAGCTAAGAAAGAAAAGAGGGCTTAGCAAAGTATCTTGGAGGACTCAGATGCTTAAAGGGAAGCATCATAAGATCATAGGTTCAGAGCTACAAGGAACGTTAGAGACCATTTAGTCCAACCCCATCATTTTATATAAAGGAAAATGAAGGTCTGGAGAGATTATACAATTTACTTACACAAGTAGCAAGGAACGGAAGTCATATTTAAACCCAGACCTTCTGGTTCTAAATCCAGGATTAACTCCACTATACCATACTTTCAAGATGAATGATAAACCAGGAAAGAAGATTGAGAAAGCACAGGTTGATAGATAGGAGTAAAAGCCAGAAATGAACAATATCACAATAACCAAGCCAGGAAAAAAGTTTTTAGAAAATGGAAGTGATCTACAGGGTCTGGTGTGTGTGTGCGTGTGTGTGTGTCTGAGAGAGAGAGAGAGAGAGAGAGAGAGAGAGAGAGAGAGAGAGAGAGAGAGAGAGAGAGAGAGAGAGTCTCAGAAAGAGAAAGAGAAAAAGAAAGAGAAAGAGAATCTGCAAAGTCTTCAGAATACAGAGTGGTACCTGAGACAAGGTTCAAATGAAGATGGAAGATTCTAAGGAAGAAGTTAATGTTAAATAATAATAATAATAATAATAATAATACACAGTTCTTTAAAGTTTATAAAACTTCAAATATGTTATCTCATCACAATAACCCTATAAATTAGGTTCTATTATTATTACCATTTTACAGATTAGGAATATGAATCTGAAAGGGGTTAGGCAACTTGCCCTAAGTTAAATAGCTATTATATATGTATGTAAAGAATTCAGACTCAGGTCTTCTTGACTCCAAGACCAACAATTTATCTATTTTGCTATGTAGCTAGTATGGAATATATTCTAAGCATGGGTTGGGCTGGGAGAAAGAAAATGTAGTGTTAAGGTCACAAAACTAGTTAGTAGACCGATTTACCTGCCATGTATAATATGTGATGAATAGCAATAAGAAACATGGATTTTTAGCAGTTTCTACTTAGAGTTATCTTTGGGTGGATATTTCTTCACAGATATTATATTTCACAATTGGCCAATGCTTTGTAGTAATAAAATATTTGTTATGTTGAAGATACTCAAGAGCAAATCTGAAGGAAAAAAAATTTCCAATATCCACTGTAAACAGAAAACAGGATACTGGAAGAATTCCACTAGAATTTTCATTCTCCTACAATTGAGACAGACACACAAGACCTTTCTGTATACATTTCATTTGAAGTAGACATCACTCCAAACTTTTTAGTGACAGCTCAAAGGAAAAGTTTTGCTCTCTTTAGATATATACAGCCTTCTAGAACTTCAATCATGATAAATTCCTTTAGGATCAGTTTGAATCGACTGTGAGAGCTACATGATAGCATATGTTAGATTCTATTTTTTGGCCCAACTGATGAAGATTTTCCTGTATGATCTGGAAAACGTCCTTACAAATCTATCTTCAAATATTTGAAGAAAAATCAGAAATTCAGAGACTTTGGAGAAACCAAAAGAGCCGTGAGGGAGAAAGTTATTTATTGACTTTGTATGGTTGATCTCCAAGTACAAAACTTTATTTCCTCTTCAAAATGAGAGTTCTTCAAGGAAACATTTGTCTTTTTTTCTTTAAGAGATAATTTTCATGGTCTGACATGATAGTTATCTCTTTATCTAAATTTAAAAATTTAACTTGACATATCTATAGTCAATCTGGCACTCCAGAACACATTTTGGATATTAATCAGATGACTTTATAAAGTATTAAGTTGCTTTCTTTAAATGGAATTTATGTATTGATGTAACCACTAATCACTGGAAAGCTCTTTGTAGTCTCTATAGATTCATTTTTGTTATGTAATAGAAATACTACCATATTACATGACACTGATCATGCAGGAATGCATTGACATTATCTCATATGCATGCAAAAATGTAATCTGAAAAGCTGTGAGGATTCACCAAGGGCTTAGCTTCTTTAATATTTTGTTATCTGGATATGCTTTTACCTTTCTGAGAAACTAAAATCTAGCTGAAGATTACTTATGTGGCTTAGTCTTTTGTTTAATGTTATATGGGGAGCTGAATTATCTTAATATCTGGATTGCTATCTAAAAAAGCCTTTGTTGGAAAGAAGACCCAGATTTTTTTAATTTAAAAAACAAATAAACAAATATGATATAAATTTATTTTTTAAAAATAATTTTAGCTTCTGGCTCTATCACAAAGCTTGTACATTTTAGGGGACATAAGCAACAAAACTGGCTCCCTGATGAATTTATATTACTCATTTTCATAAGATAGAATGATTTCACTTAAAGTTTTATGGGGTACCAACTATGTATAAAATATAATACTAAGTATTGGAATAAAAAGAAAAGTTATATCATCTCTATCCTTAAGAAATTTACCTTCCACTAGGAGTGGAGTGAGGTGGTATTCCATACATTAATAGAGAAGCGCTATGTATGCCTACTATCTGAGGCAGGAAAGAGAATTAACAACTAAGGTTTCCTATAGAAATGATATATAAGCTAGACCTTGAGGGGAGCTAGGCATGAAGTAAGAGTTTAAGGTGATGAGAGAGTGAATTTCAGGCAGGAAAAAAGGTCGGTAAAAGCATGGAGTTGGGAGGTGCAATTCTGAGTAAAGAGAGAAGACGACTAGCCAGTTTGGCTGAAATATATAGTTTATAAAGTTAAGAAAAGGCCTGTAAAAGCAGGCTAGAGACACTGTGAAAGAGAGAAAAGAACAAACTGAGAAACTTGTATTTTATAAATTTGGCAATAAGGTGCTACTGAGTTCTTAAAGAGAGGAATGATAGGCTCAGATTGTTAAAAATTTTTCTAAGTAATTCAGAGTAAGAACAAATACAAATACAGAGAAAATCGAGAGAATGTTCTGTCAGAGATGATTTTTATTTTATTTTATTTTTTAAAAATCCCCATCTTCTAAGATGGTTTAATATTAGGAAAACTATCAACATAATTGACCATGTCAATAATCAAACCAATATAAATCACATGATTATCTCAAAACATGCAGAAAAAGCCTTTGATAAAATACAACATCAATTCCTATTAAAAACACTAGAAAGTATAGGAATAGAAGGGCCCTTCCTCAAAATAATAAACAGTATACATTTAAAACTATCAGTGAGTATCACCTGCAATGGGAACAAATTAGAAGCCTTCCCAATAAGATCAGGAGTGAAACAAGGATGCCCATTATCACCTCTATTATTTAACATTGTACTAGAAACACTAGAAGTAGAAATTAGAGAAAAAAAAGAAATTCAAGGGATTAAAGTAGGCAATGAGGAGATTAAACTATCGTTCTTTGCAGATGATATGATGGTCTACTTAAAGAACCCCAGAAAATAAACTAAAAGAATAGTGGAAATAATTAGCAACTTTAGCAAAGTTGCAGGGTACAAGATAAACCCACATAAATCATCAGCATTTCTATATATTTCCAACAAAACTCAACAGCAAGAGTTAGAAAGAGAAACTCCATTTAAAAATCATGACATCAAATGCCTGCCCTTTGATCCAGCCATACCATTGTTGGGTTTGTATCCCCAAAGAGATAATAAATAAACAGACTTGCATGAAAATATTTATAGCTGCACTTTTTGTGGTGGCAAAAAACTGGAAAAGGAGGGTATGTCCTTCAACTGGGGAATGGCTGAACAAATTGTGGTATATGCTGGTGATGGAATACTATTGTGCACAAAGGAATAAACTAGAGGAATTCTAGTTCATTAGAATTCTGTGAACTGGAAAGACCTCCAGGAATTGATGCAGAGCAAATGGAGCAGAGCCAGAAGAACATTGTACACAGAGACTGATATACTGTGGTAAAATCGAATGTAATGGACTTCTGTACCAGCAGCAATGCAGGACAGTTCTGAGGGATTTATGGTAAAGAACACTACCCACATTCAGAGGAAGAACTGCAGGAGAGGAAACATAGAAGAAAAACAACTGCTTGAACGCATGGGATGAGGTGGACATGATTGGGGATTTCGATTCAAAACTACCACACCAATGCAACTAACAACAATTTGGAAATAGGTCTTGATCAATGACACATGTTAAAATCAGTGGAAAAGTGCTTCGGCCATGGGTGGGGGGAATGTGGGGGGGGAGGGGGAAAATAGGAGCATGAATTATGTAACCATGTTAAAAATGAATATTAAAAATGTTTTAAAAAATAAAAATCATTACATCAAAAGGGACATGAATAGGCTGTTCTCAGATGACTAAATCAAACTATCGATAAGCATATGAAAAAATGTTCTAAATTCCTTCTTATTAGAGAAATGCAAATTAAAACAACCCTGAGGTACCTCTCACCTAGGTGACTGGCCAATATGGCAGCAAAGGAAAGTGATAAATGTTGGAGGGGATGGGGCAAAATTGGAACAAATACACTGCTGGTGGAGTTGTGAATTGGTCCAACCATTCTGGAGGACAATTTGGAACTATGCACAAATAGCTTTAGAAGAATGTTTACCCTTTGACCCACCTGTAACCACTGCTGAGTTTGTACCCCAAAGAGATTATAAGGAAAAAGACTTTTACAAAAATATTTCTAGTCATGCTCTTTCTGGTAGCAAAAAAATTGGAAAATGAGGAGGCATCCATCAATTGAGGAATGGCTCAATAAATTGTGGTATCTGATGGTGATGAAATTCTATTGTGCTGAAAGGAATAATGAACTGGGGGAATTCCATGTGAACTGCAATGACCTCCAGGAATTGATGCAGAGTGAAAGGAGCAGAATCAGGAGACCATTATACACAAAGGCAGATACACTGTGGCATAATTGAATGTAATGGACTTCTCTACTAACAGTAATGCAATGATCCAGGACAATACAGAGGAACTTATGATAAAGAATTGTGGGGCAGAAATGTAGAAGAAAAACATATGATCGATCATGTAGCTTGAGAGGGATATAATTAGAATTTTGATGTTAAAAGATCACTGTATTGAAAATACGAATAACATGGAAATAGTTTTTGAACAATGATACATGTATAACCCAGTGGAGCTGCTTGTCAGCTTCAGGAGCAGAGAGGAAAGAACGAGGGGTGTGGATCATGAATCATGGAATCATGGAAAAATATTCCAAAGAAAAAAATAAAAAATAAATAAAATAAAATCCGTGTCTTCTGGTTTAGAATCAATAGTATATATTTGTCCCAAAACAGAAGAGCAGTAGGGGCTACGCAATGGGAGACTTGCTTAGAGTCACATAGCTAAGAAGTGTCTGAGGTCAGATTTGAACCTAAGACCTCCTGTCTCTAGACTTGGATCTCTGCCCATTGAACCTTCCCCTTCAGATTTATCCTTAAAGAAAATTATTTTGGCAATCATTTGGAGAATTGGTGTGAAAAGGAAGAAAATGAAATACAGAATTTAATTATGAGGCCATTTCAATAGCTCAGGCAAAAGCTAATGAGTATCAAAACTAGAGTCCTGGACATATGAGTAAAGAAAAGGTGGGGGGTGCAAAATGTGGTGTGTGATAAAATTGGCTATGGAGGAGTGAGAGAGAGAGCAAGGCCAGTGATCACATCAGGATTGTGAACATGGGTAATTGAAAAGTTGATGATGTAGCAAAAGAAATAAAGAAATTAGAGTGGGATGGGAATTTTTAGAGGGGAAGATAATGAATCTTCTGCATATGTGTTTGTTTGTGCATGTATGTATATATTTACATGTATATGTAAGTGTGTGTATCTGTATATTTATATTATATATTTTTAGACTTTTATGGAAATCTCATTGGAGATTCCAAATATAACTTGTGTCTGTGAAATTGTCTTTAATTTATATGGTATATCCAATAATCCTTTTGTATTAGCTGAGTAGAATCACATTACTAGAAAAATGAATGAGAAGAATGTACTATAAAGGATCTTCATCAGACATAATGGCTTTGTTCTAATTGGTGGGATTCTCTCATACATAATGAGAAAAGTAAGCAAATGACAGTATTGGATCAAAATGCTTAGAAAAATCCTAATAATTAGAACTTTTCATAAGTGCAAATGAGGTTCTTCCAGAAGAGGTCCCTCTTTATTGGATGCCTTCAAGAATATGCTGAATGAACATTGATGGGTTTGTTGTATGGAATTCCTTTTTGAGCATGGATATGATTGAAGACCCTTAAACTCTAATCAATTCATTGTTTATATTCTGATAGAATGGCATATTCTGATAGCACTTTCATCTTACCTTGTTCTAAGCCAGATCTCTCTTCTACTTATCTGACATATCTACCACATTCAGTCTGTACTCTGACCATGATTTTCATCTCCATCCGTGTACCTCCTCACTACCTTCTGCCTCAATCTCTATTTTCAAACTGTCATTTATATTTGTTTTCTACCCCATTAGAATATAAATTCCTTGAGGGCAGAGACTGTTTTGCTTGATTTTATTTTATATCCAAGCATAATACTTGACATATAGTAAGTGCCTAACATATACTTGTTCTATTTACTTATTTGTCTATTTCTCTCTCTCATCTATCTATTTATCTATCTTTCTATCTATCATATCAATCATCTGTAATTTCTTCTATATTTACAATGATGATTCTACAATTCTTTAACAAACTTAAAAATTGTCATCAGTTTACTATTATCAGGAAACCATTAATGTCCTTTCTAAAGAGCTTATTTTCTTCAATAAAGACATTTACTTATTGCCCCAATAAAAATATTGCAGGTAGTTTTTAAGTATCTATATTTATTTATTCATTCATTTATTTATGCATCATGTTTGATTCCATTCATCCATCCATCCATCCATCCATTCATTCATTCATTCATCCATTTATTTATATACTAGCTTAGTTTTGTAAAAAAGGAAAAACTTTAAACCTTCGTCTTGTCAAATGGTATTCTGTTCAATAATCAGTAGATAGAACAATTTCCCCTTACAATGTACCTAATAACTAGGAGGCTTTCCAAATCCTTTTTTTTACAAGGATAAAATGGAAAATATTGGTCATGATATTACCTCCATTTTTTTGGTGGATACACTTCTATGGTGAGAGTATTTTGTTATAGATTCCACATATAAAGGCCAACTTCAAGGCTAGCTCATCTTTTTTTCTCCCAATAGACTGTGAAATCACAAGTTTCATGAATTTATCTCCCAAATGAAATGAGTTAATATCTGTGTCAGGGATGCTCTGTCATGCCCAAAGTACGCCATTGCTCAAAAGAGGCAACTTTAGCAAAAAAGACCATAGTTTGGTAACTGCGAGTAGATGATGGGTACACAGCTTTTTGACATTGTCCATTTATCCAATTGAATTATTTTGTTTCTGAATTCTAAAGTTCAAGTAAGTGTTGTTTGGAAAAATATAATTGAGTTTTAGGTTTTAAGATACTAGAATAATATTGACATTTTAGTGCAGAAAATAATTGATTCTGGGAATGACTTTTCTGGTTATTTTATCATTTTTCTGTTCATGTAATTCTAGGTGTCTCCTGCATTTTCCTAAGTGTGTTTATTTGATTCTGTCCTTCTGTTTGAATCCCTATGCACTGATGCTTTTAGAGAATTATTTCAAAGCTGCTTTCTTTGTGTCTTAGAACTTCTTCTCCATAACTTTCTACTTCACCTGTAATCAATAACACTTATTTCCTTCAACCACGAATTTTCTCTGCTTCTGTTGCCTGAAAACTGGTCACTTAGAAGGAAGTTTCATAATCATGTTAATGAGGTCTACTACATATGCATGCTATCACAACTCAATGGGGCTCTTAACACTGCTGCAGAATTTCTCTCTCTCCCTCCCTCCCTCCTTTCTCTCTGTCTCTCTGTCTGTCTCTCTGTCTCTATCTCTCTGTGTCTCTCTGTCTCTGTCTCTGTCTCTGTCTCTGTCTCTGTCTCTCTGTCTCTGTCTCTGTCTCTGTCTCTCTGTCTCTGTCTCTGTCTCTCTGTCTCTCTGTCTCTCTCTCTCTCTCTCTCTCTCTCTCTCTCTCTCTCTNTCCTGGCTGTCTCTCTTTCTGTCTCTG
The DNA here is from genome assembly GCF_016433145.1 of Gracilinanus agilis. Classification (NCBI taxonomy): domain Eukaryota; kingdom Metazoa; phylum Chordata; class Mammalia; order Didelphimorphia; family Didelphidae; genus Gracilinanus; species Gracilinanus agilis. Next base: position 317,063,193 of record NC_058130.1, on the reverse strand, counting down.
TCTCTGATTTCTTCCTTAGCATAGCTTTCATTATGAATATTCTTAAAATTGTTTGTCCATCTCCAACTTTCTCCATCACTCACAAAAATTGTGAATTCCTCTAATATGTTATTTTTCATCTGTATTACACTTACCTCCAAATAGATATGCTTATCTTCATCCATTTTATGTCAATCAGTCAATTAATCATCTATCATTTATTTATCTTTTAAGATCCAGGCATTGAGCTAGTTGCTGGAAAGAGCTTTTATTTTATTGGGGACAGAATATGTATATAAACATATATGTAAAGGGAATTTTGAGAAGGAAGATATCAGTGACTGAGGAGATCAAGACAAGCTTATATGGAAGATGCTGGCTGATTTTGGAAGGGAAATAGAGATTCTAAGAGATGAGAGTGAGGAGAGAATGCATTTTAGGCAGGTAGACTATGCAAAGGCATAGATGGAGATGGAATGTTGCATATGAAAAACAATAAGCCCAATCTGGCTGGAGAGTAGAATATGTGAAGAAAAATAACATGTAATAAATCTGATAAAGAGCCAGGTTGTCAAGGGTTTTAAATGTAAAAATATGATACTAGAGATATTAGAGAGCTATGAGTTTGTTGAGCAGGTGAGTGACATGGTTGTGTTGGCGATACACAGACACAGACACAGAAACACACACACACATACACACACACACACACACACACACACACACACACTAAGGAAGAGTAAAATGTTGAAGAAGGAGAAAAAGGTCTACCTTATGTCTTAAGTTCTAAGATTTTGGTAGAAAGTAAAAGTCAATTTTAGATATGGTAGCCCAAGATTCATTGTTTTCAGACAGTATTCAGGTTTTTGTGATTGGAAGAAAAAGGAAAAAAAAACTCAATTTGGAAGAGGTTTGAAAATAGAAAAAAAGATTTCACAGTTCAAAATGCGAAATTGAATAGAATGGTACAGAGATTTGGAATGGATGGGTGACTTTGATGGGAGCGGAAGTGTGGGGAGCATGGCCAGGGATGTAAACTGTGATATAAGTAGACTATAATTTCTAAACACACAGATTCTGAGTGAGAAGTATTAAGGCAGAAGATTATTGCCAGTAGCATTAGTATAATGATAAAGCTGATTAAAATATATATGTATGCATATTTATTATAATATCATTATAGAATCACTTATGATGTCTGTAGACTAGGTTTTCTTTTCTAGTACAAGATCATTATTCAAAGGTATCATAAAGAGTAAAGGGGCAATATAATATGCCATGACATAATATGACACCACACAGTACTCCACAATACAACATATAACATAACAGTATAATGTAATGCAAAGTATTATAGAATATAGTAGAAAAATAAAATGTAAAAACAAACCAATGTAATATAATGTAAAAAAATGAAACACAACACAACATAATACAATGCAAAACAACACATAATATAATGTAATACAAAGTACTATAAGATAAAGTAAGAAATTACATACAATCAAGTATGAGTGGAGATAGAGATAAAGGGGCACATGTGAGATAAGATGAAAAAAACTTGACTAACACCTGACTGACTGGAAAAATGGCAATGTTCTTAGCAGAAATAGGACAATACGAAGGAGAGGAATGATCCTCAGCTGTACCTTCTGCTGACTCCTTAACCACTAGAATAGAAATAAATCATATCTTATAGGCTTTAATAATTAAATAGACAGGGCAAATGTCAGATACTTCCTCCTTCATGAGTCTGTTCCTAGGCTCTGGAAAGACAGGCTGGACTGAATACAAAGTTGACTCATGGAGGGGCACAGACTCATTCTCATTGCTTCCTCTTAGTATTCATTAATTTCTCAACCTCTAGTTCACATCTTAGAGAGATTTGACGAGTAGGAGTCAATGCATTCAGTCTCAAGTAGAGGATATTTTTAGTGTCATCTCCCCTCCATCACAGTACCAAATTCAGGCTGTATTCTTTCTGGATGTTGTAACTAGTCAGAGTTACAACCACCTTCTGGCTACTTTCTGGCAAAGATTAATCTCTGCTGACTTGAAGGAATCCTTTATTTGTCTTGAATTTTGGCCTTGATGTTTTCGATAACTCTCTATATGAATGGGCTCTACCTCAAAGGTAATGGTTTTACCAGTTCGAGGTCTTCACAGAAATCTACTTTGTCAAGTGGTGGCGATGGCGGCACACTCTGAGTCAATTCCTGTCCTTGATGGACTTTTATGTTGATGTTCTTATGCCCCTTAATAACTTTGCACCCTCAGATTTTCGCCTTTTAGTTCAGAATACGAACAGCAACCATGCGTTGGTTGTGTGATTGTATGTCCTTCCTGTTTCTATAACCACATAGACCTAACTCTTTTCTTCTGAAGAACAGTAGTATCTTATGGTAACACTGAATGTCCTTTGACTTGTACTAGAGGATTCAGCTACTGATACTTAAAAGGAATTGATTAAAACCAAAAGGTGTCAATCAAAGACAGTACATCTAAAGCGTTGGAACAAAAATGAACTCAATCAACTAGTGAATTAAAAAGCACCAATTAAGTGCCTAGTGTATACTAAGAACTGTGCTTGGCTCTGGGGATACAAAGATGAAAATGAAATAGTTCCTACCTTCAAGGAGCTTTCATTGTATTTTAGGGAAATGAATTCTTAGCACAAAGAGAACAATCATTGACTCTAAAGATGAAATCTTATGAGAATATTAAATGTATTCACCTACTCTGTTCTCCTCACTGACAGGCTCTTAGTAGCTCTTGAGAATGGAATGCCCTTTAATATGGCTGCAAATAAAATATTTTGATCCCTTTCAGTATTCCATAGGGCCTAGCCGTGGTATTTCTATGTGTGATGTCTTCTTTTTAAGGTGGTGACCAGAGACTAGTGGTGTTTAAAGCTTTTAAACTCTTATTTTCAAAGTATAATATCTCTTTGAACATTTTAACATTTTAAATGCAAAGTGCTTCTATAGGAAGTCATGATACAATGTCTCATGAGACCATTGAAACTGTCTTGCTTTCTTTTAAAGCTGAATTAATGCTTGTGAAGACTGACATCCATGAAGACTAAAGTGCTCGAACTACACAGAACAACTGCAACTGAAGAAGGACATCCTGTGCTTTTGACTGCCCTGCTGTACTAATACATAACAAAAGATTTGTCCCTGTCTTTGTCCCCTTTGATTCTTGATTTCTGCTGAAACTTTTAACAAGAGCTTTACTAGTTAGATGCTTTAGTGGGAGGACTTATTGGTCCCCCGAAATCATAGTCTCTGAGAGGTGAAAGGGCTTTTGCAGGTCATTTAGTCTCACTCGTCCCTGAAGCTTGATGTCCCTTTTATAAATATCATCAAGGAATCATCATTTAGCCTGTCTATGAATACTTTCATTGATAGGGAAATCATAAGTCATTGAGCTAGCTTATCTCATAGGATCACAGTGCTTAGATATAAAGGAGACCTTAGAGATCATTTTTAAGTGCAGTGATTATAAAAGCATCTGAGAACACCTTAGTGGGTTATTAGATTCTTTTTAGGGGTTCTGGTAGGTTAGAACTATTTTCATGATAATTTAAAATATTTTCATTTTTAACACAGTAAATATTAATAAGTATGACCTATATAAACAAAAATTCTGTAGGGTTCTCCATAATTTTGAAGAATGTAAGGTGGTTCTGAGGTTAAAAAGTATGAGAATCATTAGTCCAATGCAACCCCCTCACTTTATAGATCTGAAAACTGAAGTCTAGACAAGGGAAGTGACTTGTGCAGGATCACAAAAGGATTAAGTCAGGGGGGTCAGGATTCAAACCCAAATCTTTGACTCCGAATATAGTATTTTTTAATATTACTCTGTCTTTATACTCACATAAATTTTAGGGAGTTATTTGATTTATCAAGAGAAATTATGAAATGTTGAAAAAAATGAACCTGTCACCTATTCATCAGTTAGTCACTCATTCCCTCAACAAAGATTTACTAAATACCAACTATGTGCCAGACATTATAATACAGAGGCAATGAATAAAATGATTTTCACTTGTAAGGACACCAAGGAAAATTGTATAGTTTATCCCAAACTCCTACAAATCCCAAAATGTTGCTTTCCCCCTAGTTAGTTCACATAATTACATTAAGGAGGACAGGACTCATATATCAATCATATGAAGAGGAGAGCAGATCCTACCAGACCAAGAACAGGCCATATTCTAGGTGAATGAAAACAAAACAAAACATAAAAATTCTCTTCCATGCTGTTGAACCCCTGACTGTTAGAAAGGCTACAGTTACGAAACTGGACGTTTATTCAGTCACCTTACACACAGTAGGTATTCAGTTGATATTTGATGAATAGTTCAATATTGGGTAAGTCCTCAGGATCATTGGTAATATTTAGCTGTGGCTGATACATTCTTGTAAAAACATGCATATATATCTATATATGTGTAGGTATGTGCATTTGTATGATGCATCATGGAATAGTGGATCAAGAGTTGGCCTCAGAGGCAGCAAGACCTGTGATCACATTCTGCGTCTGACACATGCAGGCTGTCTGAACATGCACAACATAAACTCTTAGTGCCCCAGTCACTAGTTTCCACCTCAGGAATTCTCCACACCAATGAAATGATGGGTCTATCCTAAAATAAATCCATAAGCAAATATACAGCTACACATATTTGTAGTATACCCACATGTACAACTCCAAAATAAACAGTTTATCATTGTGGGAAAGTGATCCAATTCGAATATAAACATGTATATATGTCTATATTGGAATAATATTAAATAATAAAAATTCATAGCATGACTATTGGATTAAATGTATTTCCTCCTTTTTAAAAGAATTTTGGATTCTGTAATTTATATTGCATCAGAGCTTTTCTATAATCTTCAAGACCCATGCCATGTTTACATATATCTTTTAATGACACTTACTTAGCACTTGAGAGTTTAAGATTCCTCTCATGATCTGGTGACACCTATGAACCAGTTCTCATAATCATGTTTTTTAAGTGCATAAAATAAAATACATTGGATTATTAAAGGAAACCATTTATATAGAAATAAACAGGCATTATTTTTTTCCCATCCAAGTTCACAAAACCACTGAAATTCCTTTTTGGCCCAAGAATGAAAATCTATGCTGATGGAATTCAATTTACTATCATTTTTTATTGGATTTTGTTCATTTTGGTGAAGACTGTTACACTGAGGCTTTGGTGTATCCCAGTTAATGATTAAATTGATTTAATAAAAGGGAAAATACTAGAATAAATGTTGTTGGCCCATGAGTTATCCTTTAAGGAACTAAGTAACCAAGGAACATACTCTGTGTTTTCTCAATCCGCTTAGTCATAACCACAGAAGAGAACTAACTAATCCTCATGATAGAAATTATTTGATACAATGATAAGAGGACACTCTAGCCACATATACCCCTCCATTTGTTTTTCTGTATGCCTGAGAAGTTTCTTCTATTCCTATTATCTTCTTACCTCTTTTTACTAAAATAAATTAATTTACACCTAAGTAGTAAATTTAGCTCATCTCTAATCTGAAAAATATTTAACTAATAATTAGTTTTTAAAAAGGGCTTTTGGGGGGGGGCTTATTGGGTTTTCTTAAATGAACCATTCTATAAAATGGCTAGAACTCAGTTCTTTAATTGATTATAGATCTTCTTCCTTCCATAATAGACAGAATATAACTAAAATACCTTTAAATATTATATTTCTCTAATTTAGTTATTTGAAAGAACAGTTTGAATTCAGTGGAAAAAAATTAGTTTGGAGAATCTCAAACTAGCTCCTCTATTCCTTTGTGTGCCATTTGATGGTTGTTTCATGTCAGTTATTTGAGTCTCTCACAGTAATAGGTCTCAAAGACACAATACAAAAATCTGCTGAGTCTGTAGAGTCTCAGTCTAAGCCCCAAAGTATGCTCCAAGTGAGTGAAGACCCTTGACACAAGAAGATTATATGAGAACATAATAAAAAAGGACTGCAGCTAGGGCATTTACAAGAGCTGGGCTGACATCTTTAATCTCTTGAGGCCCTGAGAAGATAGAGTATCAGCAGCGGCACTTTCTATGCTTCAATTCACTTCTAAGAAAGTAAAGCTTTTTGCAAAGAGATTGACGGAATCAATAGGCACATTGCTTTTTAAAAAAATTAAAGTGAATATTAATATAATCACAATAATTACAAGACAGCAGCATGGGCAATTTCTAGAAGTAAAACTAATTATTATCCTGTTTGTGGGCTTTTATGTTTGAGTACCATGAACATAATAGCTGAGCATCTCAGAAGAGGAAATTTTTAAATTAGCCCTTCAGAATTTAGAAGATATTCCACATGAACTTAAGTTAGAAGCCAAATGGCAGCCACTGTTATCTTGTAATGCCCCCAAATTAAAGGAGAGATGTCATATACTATGCATCACTGAGATATTTTATACACCAACCTACCTCACTTATCTCCCTGCCATCCATCCCTTACTTGTTTTCTCCTAGTCAGAAATTGAAATGACTAAAATATTATGATGCACTAGTGAAAATACAGCTAGAACAGTTTACTAAACTTTGGGTGCTATTAGCTTAGAAGAGCTAATGAACCTTCTAAAGTTCCTTAATTCAATACCAGGTAACAAAGTAGACATTAAGTTTAATGTATAGTATATAGTCATATGGTTGTCTTTGTTCAAGAAGGAGAGTTGTGAGCTAGAGTACTGTATAGTTAGGTAGATTAGTGATTGATTTTAGTGTCCAAAACCAAATAACAGTCACTCTCATAGAGGAGTCCTGATCAATTTAAAAGACAAATATTAGGCAGATAAGTAGCAAAACTGTGTACTAGATGGTATAGATTGCTAATTTTGAGTCGCAAAGACTCGTGTTAGAAATCCTGCCTGGGATATTTCGCTATATTATAAATACCTACTCATTGTCTCCCTCAGCAAGACTGTAGGTCTTCTGAGGAGATGATTATTTCTCATTTTTATCTTCATATCGCTAACACCTAATAGAGTGCTTGGCACACAGTAAATGCCTAATACATGCATCTATTGATTGATTGATATCCACATCTCTTTTTAAATCTTTAAAATGAGTTTTAGTTATATAACCACTAAGATCCTGCCTAGCTCTAAGTCTATGATCCCATGATTATGTTAATAGCCAAAAAATAAACCCCCAAGCCCAACTTTAATCCATTATAGGTTTCTGGGATACTATATTTAATTCTCAATGTCATGTTTTAGGAAAGAAATTGATAAGCTAGAGAAATATCAGGAACTGGGATGGTGAAATAACTTATCTAGATCATGTCAAAAGACTACAATGAAGGAACTATGGATTTTTAGCCCCCAGAGAAAAGACAATTTAGAGGATATATGATAATAATCTTAAAAAATTTAAATGCCTGTCATGTGGAAGATGAATTACATTTGGTTCTAAAGGCTAGCAATTGGAAGAAATAGTTGGAAGTTTCAAAGAAGTAGATTTAGACTTGATGTCAGGAAAATTTATTATCAATGAAGTTGAAATAGATGATGAAGTTGCATATTAGTGAGTCTCCCCTTACTCAATCTAAGGGGTTGCTCAATGACCATTTGCTATGTGTTTTATCTTATGTTTTGGAAAAAATTGTTTTGTTTTCCCCTTTTTGAGAATAAAATATAACTTTTCTTAGTTAGGTCCTTGTATCATGCAGAAAATTTTATCCAGGATTAAAAATGAAAGAAAATAACTTCCCAGTTATTTGATTATTTGAAGACAAGTATATTTTTCTAATTTCATTTGGTTGTGAAGATTTCCCAATTTTTTTTGTTTGAGACTAAGTTGAACACAATGGATTGTAGACAACATTAAATAATGAGTAACAAAATGGCATTGTTTGAATAAAAGCTGGGACCAAGTATTTGGTCTGAAATCATCTTTCTGAAAAAAAATTGGTTTAAAAATATAATTATTTCAAAATAATTTTTAATCACTAGTTGTGCTTTTGGATCTGATTCACTAAAATTTTCTGTGTGCAGTGCCCAGCTGAGAGCATTGTATAAATTTTAAATAATAGAATAATTAAGCAGCATTATGTTGTTAGTTAAGTTATCAGCACTCAGTAAGACTTTGAGCAATAAAGTCTGTTCCTATAAACAAGTTTTATAGTTGAAAGTAAAGTGGAAATTTGGCAATTATCGGATTAATTTGATTATTGTTAGTTGCCCAAAGTGAATAATTCAAACTCCCAATTAAGTAGGTTTTTGGCTTTAATTTAATTAACTGCTTATTTGCCTAAATTCCTCTTTGCTTCCTATTATAAAGCAGTTATCAACTACTGTTTTATTGAATGCTTCATAGCTTTCAAATTTATTACTCTCATTTTATATATGAAGAAACTGAGACACAGAGAGGTTAAGAGACTTGTACTGGATCTTACAGCTAGAAATGGTAAAGTCCTGATCAAATTGTCAATTCTTGTCTCAAAGTTCATATCTACTTCTCATATATGTATCGATCCAAGAGTCAGGGAATATGGATTATTGTTCCAGTCCTTCTACCCTGCAATAACTTCTTTCTTTCTTTATAAATACAAAAGGACCAGGAAATCTTCAAGATTTGTCCTGGCTCTAAAATTTTGTTATCTTATTCTGCCCATTTCCAAATATAACAATGCAATCTTATCCTTGTTTTTCCCTCCATGACATTTGTAATTATACATTTCTTTTGATCAGATGTCTATGTGAATTCTAAATATTTAAAACAATATTAGGTATGTCATGGGGACATCACAGATTATTGCCATTGCTTTTGACTCTTAAAAAAGCAGTTTACAAATAAGATGTCTAGGCTCAAGACCAGGATTTATTTGGAGTGCCTGGTTCAAATAGTTGGAGGATAAACTCTGACCTAATTTAATAGTATTTTGCCTTTGCCAAATCATTGATTCATTTCCCTCACAGCAAGTTTCCTTTTATCTAACTCATTAAATAATCATATTAGATTTCATTAGGAACAAGTCTCATTAATATAGCTCCTCTTTCCAACCTAAAATGATGACTTTTCAGAAGCTACCTCTTTACACAGAGACACATTGATAAAACTAAAACTGGGGAAGATTATATTATTTCACTGTTTTCTTTTCAATACGGAAGCTTTCCCCAGAGTTCCATTGATGAGCTTTTGACACAAAACCCAGAGATTGAGCACTATAGCAAATTTTCAAGAAGATCGTTATCTTATGCAAAAACTATAAGTATTATCACTTTAATATAAACACACATGCATTTTATTGCTTTCTTTCTTGATGGTTTAATTTAAGTAGGTATGTCTTACATGATTCCTAATTGCATTTTATTATTAAATCTACATGGAGACAATTCATAGAACAATACTGGAACTGGGAAGCCTGTTCACATACAGTGTAGAGATCATATCTTAGATGCCACAGGGCTCAGTTATACATATTATACAGAGGAATCACACTTTGAACACATTGAAACTTATATGGTTTAAAAAAGAGGAAAATTCTCAAGAGTATGTTCAAATCTTTACAACCCTTCAACTTTATATATTTTATTTGGTTTTGTATGTGTCATGCTGATTCTACTACATTATAAACTCCTTTAAATCTAAAGAACTGTGTCTTACTGATCATTCTGCTGTCCAGAAGAAATAGTAAAATGTATTTAACCTATTAAGAACTCAGTAAATGTTGGTGAGTAAATAAATGAGTGATCCAGACCAAGAAGTATAACAAGTCCTATTAATAATGTTATTCCATTTTTGGGCAGATACGTGGCTCAGTGAATAAAGAACCAGGCCTAGAATAGTAGGGTTTAAATCTGGCCTTAGACACTTCAAAGCTCTGTGACTCTGGGCAAAACCACTTTAATCCCAATTGTCTATCCTTTCCTGCTCGTGTGCCTTGGAACCAGTAATTTGCATTGATTGTAAGATGGAAGGCAAGAGTTTAAAAAAATAATGAAAATATTTCATCTCCATTCAATGACCATTTTATTAGAAAATCTGTGCTCCCTTGTTTGAATGGCAAGTTCATAAAAAATAAGTCTTTCTAAGAATATTTTGTGACACAGAAACCTAAAGATTTCAGATAAATTTGAACATTTTGTAATTTTTTTCAGAGGATCAGGACAGATTTTCAACATTAGGGTAAGAATATTCTACCACTTCACCATCCAGATAGCCATCTATTGTTCTGTCATTCAGCTGTGTCCAATGAACTACTGATTACTGATGTAGTCAATTATGTTAATAGTTTTTCAAATATTGAAATAGTCACATTTCTGGCATAAATACCATTAGGAAATAGTATATTAATTTTATTATATAATATTGTAATCTTTTTGTTAGTTTTTAAAAAAAATTTTGCATCAATATTCATTAGTGAAATTGGTTTATGCTTTTCTCTGGTTTTGCTCTTCCTAGTTTGGGTACCAAAACCATACTTGTGTAAAAAAATGGATTAGTCAGGATTCCTTCTTTGTCTATTTTTCAAAATAATTGATACAATATTGGAATAATTTGTTCTTTAAATATTTGGTAGAATTCATTTGGAAATTATTTGGTCCTGGAGATTTTTTTCTTCGTGAGTTCATTCATGACTTTTTCCATTTCTTTTTCTGACATAGGGCTTCTTAAGTGTTCTATTTCCTCTTCTATTAATTCAGGCAATTTATATTTTTGCAAATATTACTTCATTCAATTTAGATTAATTATCAGAATTGTTAGCATATCACTGAGCAAAATAATGACAAATATTTCTTTTAACTTCATCTTCATTCATGGTGAATTCACTTTTATCATTTTGATAATGGTAATTTGGTTTTTGTCTTTTTGTTTAATCATATTAACCAATGGTTTATCCATTATATTTTTTGTTCATAAAAAGAGCTAATTATTTTATTTATTTGCTCAATGATTTTCTTACTTTCAAATTTGTTAATCTCTTCTTTATCTTTAGAATCTGTATTTTGCTGTTTAATTGAAGTTTTAAAATGTTGTCCTTTCTTCTAATGTTTTTAACTGCATGCCCAAATTGTTGCTCTGCTCTTTCTCTTAAAAAAAATTGATGTGTTTAGAGATATACAGTATCCCTTAAATACTGCTATTGCTATATTCCAGAAATTTTGGAATGTTGGATCATTGTTGACATTTTCTTTAATGAAGTTAGTGATTGTGTCTATAATTTCTCTTTTGATTCACTAATTTTTTAGAATGAGATCATTTGTTTTTTGATTAATTTTTAATCAAAATGGCCTCCCTTTAGTGCAACTTTTATTGTAGTATGATCTGAAAAAAATATTTAATACTTTGCTTTTCTGCATTTGGTTGGCAGATTTTTTTTGGGGAAGTTGTCATGTACTACTGAAAAAAATGTATACTTTTATTTTCTTCCTAGTTAATTTTCTACAGAGGTCTGTCATATATAACTTCCTAAAATTCTATTCATCTCCTTAATTTTTTTTCTTATTTATCTCATGGTTAGATTTATCTAGACATGAGAGGTGATTGTTTCATTCTGTAACATTTAATTTTTTCCTTTAAGTTTTTGAATGTTCTACTTAGTGCATGTATGCTTAATATTGATATTATTTCATTTTCTGTGGTAAAATTTAGTTTCTCTGATTATATCTTTAAATTGGATCTTTTTTAAAAAATATTTAAAATCATTTAAACTTAAGCTGAAGCATAATAGATTCTACTCCAGCTTCTTATTTTAACCCCTTGTTTGTCTTTCTCTTTCAAGTGTATTTATTATAAAAAACATAATCTTGAAATCTGGTTTTTAATCCATTCTGCTATCCATTTCTGTTTTATAGGGAAGTTTATCCCATTCACATTCACAATTAAGGTTACTATTTATTTCCTTTCATCATATTTTTTTGTTTTTTTTTTTTTCCTTTTCTCTCTCTTTTTATACTATCCTTCCTCAAAAATCTACTTTAGGGACTGATAGATGGCTTAGGGAATTGAGAGCCAGGCCTAGACATGGGGAGTCCTGGGTTCAAATGTGACCTCAGATACTTCCTAGGTATGTGACCAGGGACAAATCACTTAACCCCTATTTTCTAGCCCTTACTGCTCTTCTGCATTAGAACTAATACCTAGTATTGATTTTATGATGGAAGGTAAAATTAAAAAAAATCTCTCTTGTTTCTGACCACCATCTCTTTAATCTACCTTTTCTTTTAATACCCTACTTATATTATTCCCTTTCCCTCCTACTTTCATTTTACATAAGATATATTTGCATAACCAACTGTGTTTTTAATATATTCTTTTGTCTTTAAACCAATATAATGAGAAGGAGGTTCAAACATTGCCTGGTCATCCTCCTCCCATCCCTGCCCTTAGTGTAAAACTCTTCCTTGAACACTTTTTAAAAGTGAGATTATTTCCCCCATTCTTCCTTCCATTTCCATCTTCTCTTTTTTATCCTTTTTATTCATTTTTTGAGGTCATGCCAAAATAATTTACTTACACCCATGCCCTATGACTATGTAGACTCCTTCTTTCTTCCCTAACAAAAATTCTTACAAATTAAAAGTATCATATTCTCTTATTGGATTGTGAACCATTTAAACCTGTTAAATCTTTCATGAGTTCTCATTCATGGTTGCTTTTTTATGCATTTCAAGTCTTTTCAATTTTTTTAAAATTTTCTATTCATCTCTCTTATTTTTATAAGGAATGTTTGAAATTCTATTTCATACTATATCCATTTTCCTCTTGAAGAATTACACTGTTTTTCTGGGTAGATGATTCTTTGTTGTAATCCTAGCTTCTTTGCTTTCCAGAACATTATTTTCCAAGTTCTCTACTTCATTAATGTTGAAAACCCTAAATCTTATGTTATCCTGACTGTGGATCAATGATAATTGAATTGTTTCTTGCTGGCTACTTGCAGTATTTTTTCCTTGATCTGAGAGCTCTGTAATTTGACTATGATATTCTTGACGGTTTTCATGTCAAGATCTTTATCAGGAGGTGATTGGTAGCTCCTTTCAATTTCTATTTTCTCATGGGATCTGAGATATTGGGATCAGTTTTCCTTGATAATTTCTTGAAATCTGATTTCTAGACAATTTTTTCATCATGGCTTTTACATAGTCCGACAATTCCAAAATTTTGTCTTCTCAATCTACTTTCCAAGTCAGTTATTTTTTCCAATGAGACATTTGTCATTTTTTCTATTTTTCATTCTTCTGACTTTGCTTCATTGTTTCTTGATGTGTAATGGAGATATTAGCTTTCATTTACCCAATTGTGATTTTAAAAATATTATTTTCTTCAACAACATTTTGTACCTCTTTTTCTATCTGACAAATTCTGCTTTCTAAGGAGTTCTTTTCATCAGGCATGGCGAAACATCATTGTCCCTCTTTTACCATTTGGTCACTTTGTTGTGTGAAGTATTATTTTCTTCAGATTTTTTTGTGTCTTTTTTTCTAGTTTGTCAATTTTCTTCTAATTTTTTTGTATCCCTTCCTTTTCTTTTTTTCAATTTTTCTTCTACCATGCTAGTTTCTTTTTTAGTTATTCCACAAATTCTTGTTGAATTGTGACCAACTGTCATTTTTTGAGGTTGTGTAGAGAGCTGTTGTCACATTGCCTTCTGAGTTTGTTTCTTGATTTTTTCCTTTCATCAAAGTATCTTTTTATGATCAGGTCTTTTTTGGTTGTTTCTTCATTTCTCAAGTATATTTCTTGACTTTTAACTTTGTGTTAATGTTGGACTCTATTCCCAGGGTGGAGGAGGTACTCTTCAAAACTTTTTGCTTTTTCATGCTGTTCTTTTCAGAGCTTATTCTAGGTTACTGCAAATTTTCAGTACTTTAAAGTTAGTGTGATCCAAGGAGGGAGGTATGGTTACTATTCTCCTAGACTGAACTCTAGTTTTTACCCAAGGAGGTCCCCTGCTCCCCTGCAGTTGCAAAATCATCACACTCTTCTTGGACCTGAAACTGTGACAAGAGCCCCCACTTCTCTACTCCCTTCTGGTCTTAAGTGCTAGTACTATTTTTGGCCTTGAACCTGTAAATATCAACTTCATTTGGACAGTACAAAAGTTTTTTTGTGCCCTATTCCAGTTTTTGTCACTTTTAATTTCTTTCTTATCAGTTGTCTGATTCTGTTGCCATCTCTGAGAACTCCCCAACCTGTTATGGCTACCACAGTTGCAGTCACCTTTAAGACCACACTGGTGCTTCTTCCAAGTACATTTTAGGCTGGCCCCTACCTTGGTGTTATAGACCTCTCCTGCTGACCTTCTGAATTTCCTTAGACAAGAAAAAATGTCTCACTTTGACCTTTTGTTAGCTATGCTACTCCAAAAATCATTTTTATAAGTTATTTTAATGTTGTTTGGAGGAGAATGTTGGGAGAGTTGGGCTGGGTTGCTGCTTCCACTTTACCATCTGGTAGTGGCTTATTTGTAGTTTATCCAGATTTGAATTTTACTTAGATCACTTATTAATTTCTAACTTCTTTTTCTGTTTTCTGAAAGGAGACAAACTATCTTCTTTTTAAGGTTATTTATTTGGTTCAAAAATACAAAACTAACAACACTGACTGGGAGCTGCTAATGACCACATTTATGAATATCCTGTGAATATGCAATCTTTTTGACCATAATATCTCATATAACATTGAATATCTTATTCAAGCAAACTTTAAACAAGCACCAAAGATTACTTTTTGCATATTATTTTTTTAAAAGTAGAATTCCTAATTTATCCGTATACTTTGTTGCTACTATATTTTAACATTTCTTTTAACATGCCCTCTGTCCCTACTGGCCAATAGAGTTGGAATTTGGATTTCAACTTTAATAGTTTCCATCTGAACTGATTAATTTTTATTATTTTCCTCAGGGGATCTTTTCTCTGTTTGCTCCCTGAGCTAATTCAAAAGAGAAGCTTCTTTTAAGATATGATACCACCTCTCTTCAGCTGCTCTTACAGTTATATGAGCTAGAATTTAATCAGTTCAATTTTCTAATTTTCTGAGATATCATTAGGATGGAAAAGCAGATAAATCTTTAACACAAAAGACCTTTGCTTCTAGGAACATCAAGCCCATGTCTCATGTTCTCCAACCAGGAAAAGGCTTTCCTTAAGTTCTTTCAACTTTTATTTTTTTCCTTTATTTTCTTCCTTTTATAGGGCTTACTCTTAGTCTCTCCTATATGACATTTGGATGAATTAACCTAAGATTAAGTAAGTTAAATATGCATCCTAATTCATAGATGCTTTAGGTTATGAGCAAAAGGCTTTCAAAAAAACAAAGACAGTGAAATTTAAAAAAGAACAAAAATTGAACAAAGGTTTTAACTGACTTCATTATATCTATTTTGCCTTATGGATAGAGATTAGGATTTCTGACTGCAGGTTTTTTTCCTATCCTCATGTCCTCTAATATCATCTTTATCTCACTGTGTTGCCCCTACCACATATTTATCTTGCTTCTCCTTTCATTTATAACTGTTAGCCTGTTCATTTTTTGGGCTTTCATCAGTTTCTAAGCATTTATTTTGGCTAATAGGCATACCCCTACGAAGTTTGGGGTTTCGTTCAAGGTGATCCCAGTTTTCAAAGCAATTTCCATGGATTGATAGTTCTGTTAGATTCTGCCATTTGGGGGAGAAAATCCTGAGTATGGCCCTAGTAGCAGATTTTGTTTGCTTTCTGAGTATCAGCATGATTAAATATGGAGAGATTTGTCACCTGTTGTTCCTGATCCTTGAGGACATATTCCTGTCCATGAAACAAAGCAAAATACAAAATAATCCCCTATCTTTTGTGACTTCTTTCTGCTTCAACAGTAGGACATAGTACTAAAATCACATAGTTTTGAGACTCTCTATAAATATAAACTTAGCAGTTGGTGAGATATATGTAAGTTCATTGTCCAAAAACCAATGGGTACAGACATAACTGTACCAACTCACATTAATCTCAACGTTCTTTCTATCAATGAAACAAGAAGACAAAGGAAGTTGGAGGTAAATGGAAGTAGAGTTCATAGGTTCTCCTTATTGAGACAAGTGAAGAAATTGGTTTTTATTGTTTATATAAAGGCAAGAAACACCATTTTATGAAAGCTTTAGTTATCTTTTATTGCTATACTCATAATAAGTATTTGTAACTATAATAAGCTAATAGTAATAAAAATAAAAGCTAACTTTTATGGCAGGACTTTAAGATTTTCAAGATGTTTAATATGTAGTATCTCATTTGAAAAATAATTTTGGTTCATGGACCCCGTCTATTTCAGAGGATTAGGAGGTAGAGAAATCCTATGAGGAATTTGATAAAATCTTACAAGTTAAATCAATATATGTTTTGTTACTCAATGATTTTGATACAAAAATGAGCATGGATAAGGAAAGCTGAAAATATAACAGAAATTGTGATTCAGAAGTAGGAAAGGAGAGAGGCCAAAGAAACCAACGCTCTCCATATACCTTATGGTTATCCATATAGAATATGGAATCTGATAGAAATAAGCTTTTAAAGATAGGATTTATTCATTTTTAGCTTTTTAAATCCTTATTACCTCCTAGAAAGAGTACATGGCATATTGTTGTTATTGTTGTTTAGTCGTTCAATCACAACTGACTCTTTGTCACCCAATGGACTGAGCATGCCAATACAGTTCATAAGGTTTTCTTGACAAGATACTGGAGTAGCTTGACTATTTTCTTGTCCAGCAAATTAAGACAATCAGAAGGTAAATGATTTGCCCAGGTTTTCCCTTTTGGTGTCTAAAATCTGATTTGAAGCCAGATTTTCCTGTTTCCAGGCCCCAATCTCTACCCACTGAACAATCTATAAGACTCCAGGGCATATGGAGGAAAAGTGACTTGTCCAGTGTCACACAGCTAGTAAGTGTCTAAGATCAGATTTGAACTTAAATCATCCTAACTCCAGACTCAGCATTGTATAGACTGAGCCATCTAGATGCCCTTCACTTGGCACACAGAAGGTACTTAATAAATGCATGCTTATTGACTGATTATACCATGTGTTTGAAAAGTCTTTGTGAGATTTCTAAGACTTTTTGGATAGATGATATGCGTCCAATCCTTTCCTATTGGGAAAAAAATAATGGAAAGACATTTTACAGGGTGACCCCGAAATAAAATAATAAAAACAAAGTTGAGAATATTTTAACTTCTAGGAAATGATTCATTGCTGATCAGGGAGTCATTTCTGAATCAATTGTCTGCATAGTTATAACACTGATCTGTAAAAGCAAATTTAAAAGTTAATAAACCTAGAAAAAATAAAAATAAGTGTAAGATATGGATTGAAATGAAAACAACCATAACTTAACCTATTTGACCATATTATTGTGACTAAAATAGGATATGAATTAAATAAAATTTATAACCATCTATTATAAAATAGCTTGCATAAATTCCTTTTGCTCTGATTATAATTGCTCTAGTATCCAAGCAAAAGAAACTTAAACAGTCTTGACTTATTTGGCAAGTAAAGGCTTAGATAACACTATTAGATGATACATTTATTTATAATGTCCCACAGAAAATATAATAGATAATTATGCATATAGTACCACTTGAGAAAAGTGAAAATCAGTGGGCAAAATGACTGATTCAAAGAACATTTGTGGAGATAGCCAACTAAACAAAACTATCTATAAATTATTTTGAGATCAAACTGGGAGGACAACAAACAGATGAAAGTTACAGAAAACCTCCAGATTTTTTTTTCTGATAGAGCCAACACATTTAGCCCTTACTCTCACAGGTCGGAGGAGCTTGGATAGACCAGAAATGACAGTGAAGATAACAGTAAAAGAAAAAAAATAGCTGAATTGGATACAGAAAGGTCCATAGGAGAAATGATACTATTTTAAAGGCATTGAACAGTCAGTTCTCAGGGGATCTAATGAAAAAAAATACCAAAGGTACAGATAAGTTAGTAAAAAGAGGGAAAAAAGGCCTGAAAAATGGATGTCAAAAGCTACTGAAGTGTATGCCTACTTTCAGACCTATATAATAATTTAAAAAATAAGAATAGTTTCTAAAATCATTTAGAGCATTTGTAAAGAGGGTATTTATATTCATTTCTTTTTGTTTTCCCCTTTTCAGTGGGGGGGGAAATAGAAGAGAGGAAAAATAAATATTTGTTAATTAAAAAAGAATTACTTGAAAAAAAAGAAGTAATCATAAAGCTTTTTTTTTCTTTTAACAAAGTGATATCCACAACAGACTACATTTTTGTTATTACACCAATGATTGAAAAATGTCATGGTACAAGATCTTTACTGTGTTTATTGTTCGTAGACTCTCAAAGGGTATTTGATTGAATATATTAAAATGCATCATTAAAAGATTTCCTTAAACAATACATTTGCCAGGAATAATATCAAAAATGTTAAAAGCTTCCTTAAAAAGTTATGAAAGCAGAGATAACCTTGTTAAATAACCCTCTGATAATTAATAATATGAACTGAGGCAGAAAATAGATGTATGCTTGCCAAAAATGTTGGCCACTGTTATGGAGAAAATCCAGAATAGAGTCCAAGTAAATGATGGATTATGTATAAATGGTAAGATTCTCCAGATGCTATTCTTTGCAGATGTCACTGTGTTGATTATCTCAAGCTCTGTAACACGTTTAAGTCTCCTAAATGGAAACCACACTCTCTCAAAAGTCTATAGTCTAACTACCTACAGTGGGAAGAAAAAAAAGGAATGAACAACTATTTTCTTTATGATTACATATAGTTCAGTGAATAAACTGTAGGATATATCCATCATTATTTATATATCTTAGACAGATATAGGAGGAAAGTGAGCTGGATTACCTTTGGGAAACTGCAAAGTTCTTTTAACCCAAATTTCTTTTTAGATCTAATGTTCATCTAGAAATTTTTTTGAAATTTATATTTCCAAATTTATCCTACTCTCCCCCTTGACAAGCATCCATCTTTATTAAAAAGAGGGGAGTGGAGAACCAAAAAAGCAAAACAAAATAATGGCTCAGCAAAAATAACTAGTAGGTCAAACAAGTTCAATATTGTATGTATTTATTAATATTTAGGGTTCTTTAGCTGTGTAAAGACAAGAAAATCCTTTTCCCTAAAACTGAATGAAAACATATTTCCAAATATTTTTCTCTGGGGGCAAGTTATATTGTTATAATTCCACAATATTACATTTAATTTAATTTATTTTTCCCACTTACATTGTTATACTTATTGTATATATTATTTTCCTGGTTTTACTTCATTTTTATGACATCATGTTTTCCCATGCTTCTATATATTTGTCATATTCATCACTTTTGAGTGTACTAATAATAGATTGCATTCATATACTATAATTTGTTTAGTACATATTTTGCTATTATAAAAAATTCCAATGTATATATATATTGCCATATATTTAATCTTTCATTTTTTTCAGTGAACTCCTAGGTGTGTGTGTTTGCATGTATGTCTGTGTGTGCACGTATATACAAAACATATGCATGCAGATATTAGCATAGCCTGTTAGCATAATTCCAAATTTAATAAAGAATCTTTATTTTCTTATACTTTTTTTTAATGAAGAGATGGGAGCTTGATACAAATGTGAAATGTGGTCTGAACTTTCAGATAAAACCACTATATTATTAGTTTTACTTCTTTTACTTTTCTAAGAGAACTACAATGGAATTTGGGGATAATTGGTAAATATTTGTAGTGTAAAACAAAACAATATAACCTTCCAGAAGGATTGAACCAATTGATAGCTACTTCAATGGTGATTTAATATGCATGTCTTTCTATAGTTTCTTTAATACTTTATATTCTTATTGTTTATCTTCTTTACCAGGCTAATATCAATTTTAATGCCAATATTTTTCTAGAAAAATGTATTATCTGGGAGTCTGAGTCATAGAACACTATAGTTTTGAAAAAATTGAATTTAAGCATCACCCAAGGGTCAGTAGCAAAGAGGATGATGGATATGGGCAGATTTTAACATACTCTAAATGAGGAATAAAAACTTAACGCAGAAGAAAAAGATGAGATAGGTATGGGACAAATGTGAGAGTTATCCAAAGGACATGCTCTTCGGTCTATTGTTTTCTTTGGCATGACAGAAGAACATGAAGGAAGTGCTCAGTATATGGATAAACTCTTTTGAGAGGACTTACACATGTATCAGATCATGATGCGTCTAAGGGTTTATCAGTGCAAGTTTTTCTTCTATCACATACAGATCCTCTCTTCCATCCTGTAATGTAGGACTTTGGTAACAGTCTGTGGACTTTGGTAACAGTCTGGTTGAACTGCATAGAATCTCCACCATGAATACTTATTTGGTCATTAAAATAACTTTTATTTATACTTTAAAGGGGGAAAGGAAAGAAAAAAGCTTTGATTATTTAACTTAATTAATGAAGAAATTAAAAGAGAACCATTTTTGATGCTACTAATGCACAGTCAATTAGATTTAATAAATTAGAATGATCAATATTATTACATTAACAAATAAAATAGGGACCAGAACTAAATTATTGGCTCTCTTAGGAATATTGAAGATAGCCTCTCTGAGTTAAATATAAATTATAGTTCTACTCGTTTACTAAAAAGTAACATATTTGACTAAGACTGTTGTCCTTGATCAATCTAGAAACTATTAGAGATCCATGGAGACCAAAAGTGAACAATTAAAAAGATGATAAATTTAATTTTATGAAGTTTGAATTATAGCATTTTAATGACCATCTTAATTTTTAATCTTTCTTTTCTCTCCATTTTTAAAATTTAAATGTATATACTCAAAATCTTATTGAGTTTGATCATTGACTTAATATCCTGTATAGATGAACCTTTGGACATATTTAGACTGAATTTCTCATGGCTAAAAAAAGCTATGAAACAACTTCTCTGATAAAAGATTAGGAAATTGGTACTAAGTTTTATTTTTGCTGATGCATTTACAATTTTTAAATTGAAACCAGCGATTTCATTGATGTAGGGAATTCCTGGTGAGGATACTCATTTCAGAATTAATTTATAGTCTTAAAGATTTACCCCCAAAACAATGAGAGATTAAATATCTTTCCTTGGGGTCACACAGGCAGTAGGTGTAAGAGTTTGGACGTCTGTGAAGAAGGAAGATGAATATGAATATTTTGAATTTTAGGGAAACATGTTCTCCTAAGGAAACAGAAGTATTGAATTTTTACTTTCCTTTTCTCTCTATTAGTGACAATGGCATAGAAAAGAATGAAAAGGGGCCTCTACTACCTTTAAGAATACAAGAATTCCAATTAAACTAACATAGAAATGCATCACACAGAACAAATTTGGCCTTTGACAACTTCTGTCACTCCCAGGTTTGTGAATTTCTTTATTTCCATTTCTACAAGGTAAATCACAAGGTTTGGAGTCAGGAAGACCTGAGTTCAAATCTGACCTCAGATACTTATTACCTATATGACTGAGCAAGTCACTTTCTCTCTCTGTCTCAGTTTCCTCATCTGTAAAGTGGGGATGACAGAAGTACCAATCTCCCAGATTTGTTGTGAGGATCAAATGAACTAATAATTGAAAAAATATTTAACACAGGGTCTGGCACATAGTAAGAGGTAAATAAATATTAGATATTATTCTTGAATACCAGTGATTGCTTATTTACTATAAGATAGAGGTTTCGATCTTGAGGCCCATAAGGCCCTGCAAAACCTTATTATTTAACTTGCAGTGTTGCTTGAACCAGATTAAAATGTAATCTGGAAATGTTTAAGAAAATAAATATAATTATAATACAACACAGATAATGTTAGTTTGTGGTTTCCTAAGCCAGTATGCTACCTTCAGGAATCCGTTTTGTGTCTGTGATTGACACTACTTCTCTAATTGATCCTAAAAAGCTAAAACAACTCAATCTGCCACAATAAGCCCATAGTCTTCCTTAGGACACTATTAAATGCCATTTACCTTTTAGCTGATTACT
This sequence comes from Gracilinanus agilis, assembly GCF_016433145.1. NCBI lineage: Eukaryota > Metazoa > Chordata > Mammalia > Didelphimorphia > Didelphidae > Gracilinanus > Gracilinanus agilis. Next base: position 317,041,196 of record NC_058130.1, on the reverse strand, counting down.
CACAATGTTCTAATATGGAAGCCAGTACATAAGTTGGAAGTGGGGGTCTGCATATAAGGACTGAAACAGTAAAGACCATATTGCTTTCTTTTGATATGGACACAGAGGGGCTTTGGAATAGTATACCGAGAAGTCACTGGATTTAGATTGGGAAAATCTGTATTTTAGAACATCCTCTGGCACTTAGTGGAAGGATAAGGTTACAATGACTTTCTTGTTGCTTTGCAACAAGGTTGACTCATATTAACTACTGAGGTCGAGAACCATCCCAGGTTCTTTTTCTTTCTCAGATTCCCTTCTGTTTTTGTCTCTTTTAAGTTGTTTTTCAGAACTTTTTTTTTTTTTTTGTTTCACTGGACAGATGTTTGTTTTGTTTCTACTTACTTAAAAGCTTCCATCAATAGCCTGATGAGTACTGATTGAGTGTGTTGCAGTGGGATTTGATTTTCAGGATGTGTTACAATAAATCTCTGATGATATAATTTCTTGGATATATTTTGTATTATGTTATACACATACGATATGTGGTCAAATTCTATAACCTACGTGTCCTTATGCCCACCATATGTTCCTCACTTCACTCTGTCAGTTTCCTCATCTGTAAAATGAGCTGGAGAAGGAAATGACAAACCATTCCAGTATCTTTGCCAAGAAAACCCCAATGGTGTCATAAAGAATTGGACACAATGAAAAGCAACTGAACAAAGCAATGTCAGAAGAATGTTAGTGTTTTAAAATGTGGGCAATTGTTGCAAGTGATAGCTTGAGATCTTCAAAAGCACTGACAATTTCCCAAATGTCATCAAGATTTCTTTTCTTGTCCAGTTCTCAGCTCAACCCATCATCCATCTTCAATGTCCATTCATTATAGTTGAACTAATGAGTGGACTAACTCAACAAGATTGTCAATTTAACTGTTTGTTATCCAAACAATAGGCAATCTTCATGCAACAGGTTTTTGCCGGTGGAGATTGTTAAGCTTCATCTCTTCTGAGTGACTATGGAACTTTTTAGGAGACTGTAATATTCTGGAGCTTGCTTCAATCACTACATTTATCCACAAACAAGAACATCTGGAAATGTTTGGTTTTTACAGAGAATTCCTCTTCTGTTTATCCTTTTTGGCAAGAGTCAGTGTCTTTAGTGAAAATTGCATCTTCTTTTATACCTCTTTTGATATGGACACAGAGGTGCTTTGGAATACTATATCAAGCAGTCACTGGACTTAAGATTGAGAAAATCTGTATTTAAGAACAGCTTCTGACACTTAGTGGATGTAAACATGACAAGCCATTTAGCATCTCTTTGACTTAGGCAACTCCCTTGGACTTTATTATTTCACAGAAAAGGAGCCATTCAATTAAAGGAAGAAGTTCTCATATTTCATAGGATCCTGAAGTGAAATGATCTCTGTAACTGCGTCTACCAAATAAATTACATGTGATCTTATCATATACATGGGAAATGTTGGAGGAGTTTCAGGCTGCATTTTGTTGTATATATATATATATTTAAAGTATCAAATAAAAATACAGCCAAATTTTAATTTTTCATCACTTTCAGTCAATTTTATCATTCCAAAGATACGGGTAGTTATAAAATTTTTTTCAAAAGTCTACCTGTTATTTTTATTAAGGATATTTTTTAAAATTGTTACTTTCTGTCTTAAAAACTCTAAGACAGAAGGGCAAGAGAAAGGCAAACAGGATTAAATGACTTTTCTAGGGTCATATAGTTTAGGAAAGGTCTGAGGCCAGATTTGGTCTGAGACCTAGGTCTTTCCCATTCCTGTCCTGGCAATATATCAGCTTTGTAATCTGTACCTTTTTACAGATTACTTTTGTAATATGTAAAAGGGTAACTTTGATACCTAGGTATAAAATTCTCAATAATATTTATGAGGACAAAAATAGACATGAAGGCCAATAGTACTTTTCATATTGCCTGGCAATGATGTCCTACCAAACCATTTTTAATGGAAAAGTGTTATATGTGATTTTTCTCTGTAAAATCATTAACTATATTTCCAAGTTTTCTGCTTTCAAAATTACATCACTTCCTGCATTATTTCGCCTATCTACACTTGATCTTAGTCAAAAGGTCAAGAAGTGATGATTCCTTCTATCTATACTTTAAAATTTAATTCAATTGCAACAAATATTTGTTAAGTACTTACTACGTCCAGGATTTGGGTTTGATATTGTGGATGCAAAGTTAAGACTATTTTGGTTGCTCTTAAAGAGCTTGCATTTTACTGGAAATAGAGAATATGTTTGCATGTAAGTAAATAGAAAGTAACTTGAGGATATAGAGAATACAGATAAGTATTTTATGGTTTAATTGTTCTTCCTATCTTCTTTGTCATTTCCTTATGTTCAATGATGAAGATGGCATTAAAGCATCAAATATGCTCTATTGGCAAAAATCGACAAGAATCTAATCATCCATATTATGGTCAGGTATCTCTGTAGGAGTTTGTATAGGTTTTTGAACTTAAAGGAAAAATGACCTTTTTTTCCCATTAAATTTCATTTTAGTAAATTCAACTCACAATTCCTGCCAATTGGGATCTTTGTGGGCTCTGACTTTATAAACAAAAAATTATCTATCCCTTCTAGATTAACATTACCCTCAAATTTGATAAGCCCGACTTCTATGTCTTTGTTCAAGTTTTCATTAGAAGTGCTGAATAGAACAGGACTAAGTCCAGAGTTCTTTATCAAGCCATTAGTGTCTTCTCCTATATTTGAATCAGCTATTCAAATAGCACTGTTACCTCAGTACTGTAGGTACATAAATATATGACACTGATAATATTCCCTGGGAGAGAACATGCCTGGTTTTATTGGTGGGTTTTCTCATTGTGTCTTGGATCTTCCATTATCTTTTGGAAATTTCTTACCCTAGTATCTTCTGTTTTTTCCCTTTTAAGCTACATTCTTTTCCAACTCTCCTCCACTCCTTTTCTAACTTCCAGATACTTCATATCCATATAGCTCAAACATATACTACTTCTGTGTCTATGACTAAGTTCCAACTCAAACAGAGTTACCAGAAAAAGTGGTAATCTTTTTCAATTGGTTGGGTGTGGGGTTAAATCTTGGCATATTTTTCTTAAAATTTGTGTTTCTCTTACTAGTAATTGTTTTAATATAGTCTCCGAGAGAAATATTTATTTTGAGAACTCTTATAATCTTTGAATTATATATTTAATGGGGAATGTACCTGTGATTTGCATAAATACATACATATATATTACACATATCTATGTGTATGGAATTATATGTGAAATTTTCTCTCAAGTAATAGTTTTCTTTCTTAGATTTATTGACTCAGATTGTATAAAATACTCTTTAGTTCTTTGTAACAAAAAAGTTTTATTTTACTTTATGTTTATTTTTATCCTTTTGCTTTGGTTTTTTTTTTAATTTTTTAAACCCCTTAGCTTCTGTGCATTGACTTATAGGTGGAGGATTGGTAAGGGTAGGCAATGGGGGTCAAGTGACTTGCCCAGGGTCACACAGCTGGGAAGTGTCTGAGGCCGGATTTGAACCTAGGACCTCCTGTCTCTAGGCCTGGCTCTCAATCCACTGAGCTACCCAGCTGCCCCCTGCTTTGTTTTTTTAAAAAAAAACTCCCTCAACCATAATTGTGAAACTGTTCTGATTGTCCTAAATAAATATTTTAATGACTTGGGCTAAGGCCTATACTGTATATGCAACTCAGGAAAAGTTAGTTTAAACTCTCACTGCATGAAACAATTCTTTAAGATGATAAATTATATGAGATTGCTGATTTTTATTGGCAGAAATAGTTTACTCACAAGGAATTCCCTCCTCCAATAAAATCACAAATTCAAAAACTTCCTCATATCCTCAAACCGTTACACCAATCAAATACAAGGAGTTTCTTTATGAAGCTAGACTATATAATAATAAAATACACTTGAGTTCATTTAAAATGTAGGAATAAGTGGGCAAAATTATTCCTAGAAACCAAACTATATTTTCTAGAAACAATCTCAGAACTATTTGATACTTAACAAAAAAATATGTATAGCAATGAAATTGACTAGATAAGTAAGAATCACAAACAGATGAAATCAATAGGCCAGTTTTCAAGAGGGCCAAACACAATAAAATATTTGGAAAACTTCATACTTAAAAGAAATTGTTGGGAAAGCAAAAACATTTGGGCAAAAATAGTTTGTGGCCAGCATCTTATACTATAATAAATTCCAAATGAATACAAGACCCAAATAAATGATTCACAAAATCCGGGAATATGGATGATTCACTTCTGAGGAAGCTAGTTGAAATTCTAATGGGAAGAAAAAAGAGAAACTTTCTTTCTAAAATTCCATCGCTTGTAAAAATAATGGTGACTTTGCTAAGCACTTTACAAATATTTTGGGTAGTTTTTGTTATTAGTATCCTCCATTTATAATTGAGGAAACCAAAGTAAACAGAGATTAAGTAATTGGGTCAGGGTCAAATATCTGAGGCTAGATTTGAACTTAGGTCTTTCTTACTCTAGTCTAGGCCTCATATTCTATCTACTGCTCCATTTAACTGCTCCAAGATAACAATAAATTCTCATTACAGACTGGATATATAATTGTTCCCCATCTCTGAGGGGAGTGAGGAGCTCAGACTGAGTCACTACCATGAGTAAGTAAGAATTATAAATATTTTATTTTATTTTTTATATTCATTAATAAAATAGAATATTTTTCCATGGTTACATGATTCATGTTTTCTTTCCCCTCTTTTGTTCCCCTCTCCTCCCAGCACTGACATGCAGGAAATTATAAACATTTTAGTTTTTCAATTTTTTTAGAACATTATGATCTCATGCAATAATTTTTTCTTCTTGTATTGATAATAAATCTTCAATTGCTATTAATTCAGTCTATTTTTTCTTCTTTTTCTATTAGTTTTGGGTAGCAATGTTGAAAATATTTTCTTCCACCACCATCTTCTCAAGCACATGAATCCCCTTTTTCTGAAACTTTGGTCCTCTTTAGTATAGCAATTACTTCTTTGTTATTCTGCTACCTATATGAAAACTCCACCAACTCTCCTTTACTAGATTATCATACATGTCCCACTTAAAATATCCACATAAAAAATACCCTGTGTGTGTTCCTGGTCCTCATCTCTGTATATCTGAGTGATCTCTCCCATGGATTAAATCATCATCTTGATGCAAAAGACTCACAGATTTATGTAGTGAATCAAATAATCACTAATTTATAAATGAAGAGTATTTTTGAAGAAATCTTTTCTGATTCCCTTACTTTGAAAAAAAAATGAGAGCATGAGAGGTAAAGTAATTTGCCAAAAGTCACAAAGGTAATGATTAGAGTTCTTCACTGCATAAGGCAAGAACTTATTTCCTGATTTATAGTTCTATACCACCAGTTGCCATCTCTCCCTGAATGCCTAATAGACTTCTCAATCTTAATAATAAAAGAGAAATTTTAATTTTTCCATCAAAACTAACTTTCCTCTAAGTTGCTCATTTTTACTGGGGACACAATCATCCTCTAACCACCCAGTTCTAAAATTTTAGGTCATCCTTTATTTTTCCCTCTTTTTCATCTCCCTTATTTCATCAGTTCGGGAGTTATTTTGCTTCTGTAGAAATCTCACATCTTTCTCCTTTCCACTTATATGGTCACCATTCTAGTTCAGATCTTCATTAACTCCCATTACTGGCATTCAGTTGCTTTCCTTTAGAATCCATGCTCATCATCTCAGGATTGCTCTTCAGCTAAGGAAAAGAAAAGTGATGAGCAAATGTGTAAGTATTAGAAAATAAAAAAGATAAAGCATTTGAAGAGTGGAATGAGAGAAGAAAGAGGACATCCTCAATAAGCTATTTATTTTCCCCATGGTATCTCCTTTAAATAGACCACAAATATAATTGAACTGAAAAGAAAATGGAACTCATTCTACAGGATGAGTCCAAATCCTTACTTCAAAATTCCTTGGGTTTATCTAGGGTCAGGAGGGCAAAGGTGATACAGCCCTTTAGGATTCATGGGATTTAGAGGGTAGTGGGGTTCCTAAAGGAAAATCTGAGCTCTTTTCCTGACCCAGACCACTTACTATTTGTGTGACCCTTCGCAGGACACTTAGCCTCAGTTTCCTCATGAATATAACAGCACCTATCTCAAAGGGATCATTGAGGCTCAAATAAGATCATATTTGTGATGTGCTTTGCAAACTGTAAAGTATATAAATCTTACTATTTATTATCATCATTAATAATACATTATATTTCTTCTGAAAAGTTTGTGAATTTTCTCCGTGGTAGAATTCACTGTGATCTGATGAGCAAAGAAACATTCCATTCTTAGACACTGCCTATTGTTGTCATGAAAAATTCAATGCAAGGATGTGAAAGGTTTGGATTTTTCATGAACCTATAAAATGTGCTTTGTCTTGTGTTTCAGGTTTTTTTGGTTGTTGTTGTTATTGTGTCCAGTTTCAGGAATCAGATTGTTTTAAATGCATGTCTGTTTTTGCCATGAAATGGTCACTGCTGAACAGTTTTTTTTTTTCTGTACAAAAAGATGCAGCTATACTTTATAGAAATGTATCTTGTGAACAACACATGTAAATCTCCTGCAGCGGTAAGCACTATTCACAGAAGGTTAAATTTATTCTACCTCATATAGCAGGGGTTCATCTCAGTAAATAATTTTATTATGTTCTTTTATAAACATTTTGGTAGGAGAAAATTCGTGGTTTAACTCAATAACATATTACACTTTCCTGGCTTCCAGAATTAGATTGATTATGGTGGCATATAAGATTGATAATACATAGATCTGTGTTATGACAGCCATTGTTTTAGCACTAGGCTGAAGAGGAATGCTTCCTTAAATGTATCATTGTATAAAATATTGACCTGGAGGACTTCATTATTCAAGCTGGAGAGACAGTCACTACTTAACAGTAATAAACTGTTTCTGTGTTACATTGAGAATACTTGGGGAAATATGAGAGTTGTCAAATCTCTTGAAAATCCTGTCTTTATAGTACACATGACACTAAAGCTATAGCTGTATTTTCTGCTAATAAAAGCAAAGGCACAGACGGATGTGAAGGATATCATGGCGCACTGACAAGAAACTAAGAAAAATGAATACCTTGTTGAGGAGTCGGAAAGATACAGGCCAACGACCTTGGGAAGCTTTACTCTTTCTAGCTATTTTTGTTCTTGTGAGAAAGCAGACATAATGTTGCATTAGTGCAAAACAATAAAATAAACCAGAGGCTCTAAATTGAACACATTTTATTAAAAAATATCCTGATGGTCTCTTAACAAAAAGTCACGTGAGTTAACATAAAAATAAAAGATGCAGAATGCCAGCCAGAATATGTTATAAAGAAAGACATTTTAGAAGGTTCCAAAAATGATATAAAGAAGTGAAAAATTTAAAAATGACAGTTTGAACCAGGTTGACATTTCTTTCATTTTTTAAGAAAGAAAAACTTGTGCTTCCCAATCACCTCCTCCTCTCCTCATGTCTGCTTATAATGATGCCTGAGGAAGATCATTGGTGAGAAGACATTGGTTAATCTGACTACAAACCACCTTGAAAGCCTTTCTGTATTGCTATTTGAATAAACTACTGCTAATCTGACATGCCAACAACCCAAAGTTAAAGCAGGCAGGAATTCGTATCAACCGCCCAGACTATGATAATGATGTTCAAAATGATTAATGTTATGGAGACACTTCAGGACCCTGAAGAGGCTTCTCAATCATCAAAGAAAAATTACTCAGGATGGTTTCAATGCTTGGATGCATTGTCTTGTGCTTTGCTTCTTTGAGAATTGACATTAGGTGTGGGTTATTTATAGTAACTCTCTGTTAGCCAGAATGTTCAATTAACACAGACATCTCCCTCCCCCTTCTGGAATACTTTAGGGATAAGAATTTTTTCTCAGTTTTGTAACTATAGCTCAGTGTTTGAGATCCATGCTGTGTTTATTATTACACAGTTTTATAAAGTTTTCCTTATGAGATTGATCATTAGTGTTCTCTAGATATTTTGTTTAAAATATAGAGTGATGGAAACCATTAGCTGCTATGAGATTTGTGATTCTTGGTAGGTCTTTTTCCCCCCTGATTTCCATGTCTAGAAAAAAATAATATTCTGTGCATGTCTTTCAATTCAGGAATATTGCTCCCTGGTCTGTACCCCAGAGAGATAAAAGGAAAAGAATCTATTTGTATAACAATATTTATGGTAGTTCTCTCTCTACCTCTTCTTTTTTTTTCCTTTATTGGCAAAAAATTGGAAACTGAAGGGTCATCCAATAATTGGAGAATGGCTGAACAAGTTGAGGTGGATGACTGTAGTAGAATGCTATTGTATTTTAAGAAATAATGAAAGGTATGGCATAAAAAATCTAGGAAGACTTATGTAAGCTGATGCAAAGTAAAGTGAGCAAATCTGGAAGAATTCTGTAAATAGTAACAGCTGATGGTCTCTGTATAGCTTGACGCATTTTTAAAACTTTTTTTTAACAACTTGGCTAATGTAGAGATATGTTTTGTGCGACTTCATACATAAAATAGATATTATATTCCTTGCTTTCTCAATGAATGAGGAAATAGTAGAGGAAAGGAGGAAATCTGAAATAAAATATTAACAAAAATATGCTATTATTTTTTCCAGTTGGCAAAATTAAGTATCATGATTATACTATAATAAATATTCTAGAGATCCAGAATTCTTGGATTGGAATATAAGGTCCTTTACAATTCTGGCCTAAAATGATCTTTTCACTTTTATTATGGAATAGCAATAGAAAATAGCAATCAAACTCATCTTTTTGCTTTTCCTTACATGTGATTCTACGTGACTTTGCCCAAACTACTCTGTACAGTTGTAAGGCACATTCTCCTCTGTACTACCTCTTGGGTATTTTTTAAGAATTTATATGATCTAATTAAAATCTTTCTTGATCCATCATGATACTAGTTTCCTCCCTCTCAAAATTGCCTTTCTGTATAGTCTGCTTATGCTTTTGTATATGTTACCCTTTTTTATGGAATATAAGGTCCCTGCCATATTTGTATCCCCTCTGCAAAGCATACAATAACTCCTTGATGCTTACTTAGAATACAATCATCACTATTATACTATTAATATCATTGATAATAAATTAAACAGCACTATGTCTTTATACTAGTTACTCTGTCTTTCCTACTCTATATCCCCATCCTAATAAGAAAAAAGAAAACAAAAATTTAAAAACTTCACTCGATCCATCTACCTTGTTTGCTATTGTCCTATATCTTTCTTCATTTTTATAAAAAAAAACTATCTAAAAGGATATCTAAAATAAATTCCTCTACTTTACTCTCACTATCTTATTTTTTAAAATCTGGTTGCCAACATCATAATTCCTTTGTTTAAAAGTAACTTTTTATTAATATTTTCTTTAAAATTTAAATTATTTAAATTTTCCAGATTATATGTCAATAAAATTTTTAATAATATGTTTCTAACATTTTGTAATCCATGTTCTCTCTCTCCCCAAAAAGGTAGATAATATCACATAGGTTGTTCAGACATTATCCTATAATGCATATTTCAATCTGTGCTGTATTATGAAACAAGACACATTGCTTACATATAGAAAAATTCATGGAAGAAATAAAGTGAAGAATCATATGCTGCAATTTGTTTTCAGTCTCTATCTATTCCTTCTATGAAAGTAGATATCCCTTTTTGGCATGAGTTCCTTGGAGTTGTCCTGTATCATTGTTGATAATCATAGTCTAGAAGCTCTGCTTCTTCTTCATACTCCTTCATATACGTCTTTCCAGGATTTTTTTTTTGATCATCTAGTTTGTCAGACTGCTTTTTTTCACATCACCATATTATTGCATGTATCCTTCCCACCCCCCTCACAAGGAGCTATTTTTGCTTTTAATTTTGAGGCAAATTGTGATTTCTTTCAATTGGAATTTCATTTTCTATGTTTAAAAGTTCTGGACAATTATCTTCTATTCTTTCCTTTATTGTGAATTAGGTATTTAAATTTGTTTTATCCTGTCATTTTTTAGGAGACTTATGATCCTTATGTTGTCTCTACGTATCCTATATTTCAATTCAGGATGTTTTGCTTATATAGGACACATATTTTCTTTTAATATTGTTGTCTTTTGCTTCTCTTCTAGGTTGTTCAGGGTATTTGTAATTCCAATTTATTGTTCTTCCTTTAGTTCTTTGGTGAGGCTTGCAATTCCAGCTTCATTTTTTTTTATTCTGTTCATTATTTTTACTGTGCAAGACATAAATTCAGCTCTCATAATTCTCATTTCTCTTTTAAACCCCTCAAGAATAGAATGTATTAGTTCCACATTCTCCTCAAATTCCAAAGGGCCTTCTGTTTTATCAAGTGTTGATCATTTTCCTTCAATTTCCAGTATTTATTCATAGATTCTGGAACTTATTTACTAGATGTTGAAGTCATTTTCCTCATGTTATTGCTGTTTTTCCTGTTTATTTGTTAGGTAATATTCAAGATCATTGAATTTTCTTCTTCCTGAAATATTTGTTACTTTTTTTTTTTGCTAGCTCTTGCTTTCCCTATCACTGAGTTCCTGACTCTCTCCCCTCTGTAGTTTCCTTGAGGGCTGGATCTCAAAGTCTCTCACTTTTCTTCTGTATTAAGAAATTATTGGTTCATCAGCCTAGATCTCTACTCAAGTGACTTTTGGGTGATCAGTTGTATTCTTTGCTTTTCTCTGAGGTTTGTTGAATTATTGCATAGCACTCCAGAAACTGCAACCTAAAGTAGGGGCAGCTGGGCTAGCTCAGTGGATTGAGAGCCAGGCCTAGAGACGAAAAGGTCCTAGGTTCAAACCCGGGCTCAGACATTTCCCAGCTGGGTGACCCTGAGCGACTGTGTGACCCACTGCCTATGGGTTGTGGCCCTATGCTCCTAGAATGGAGTCCCAGGATTAAAAAAAAAAACAAAAAAAACAAAAAAACTCCACATGCATGATATCAGTGACCTGTCCCACTTCCTCTGTTCCTTATTTCTGTGACCCATTCTGGTGGTGCATTTGTGTGCGTTTGGGAGAGGAGGATTAGACTCCTACATTTCCATAATGTGAATCAGGAAGGGATCCCATTCAACTGCACTCTGATGCTGAATTGCTGTCCTATTCCTACTCTGCATAAATATAGTGGATGGACACTTTAAATAACTAATTTCTATGAGATCATTTCATGAGACTATTATTCATGTGGTGTAGCATTTGTAACTTTTCTTACAGAATAAACTTTTAATTGCTCTATATTTGGTATATTTTTCTTTATTTCAAAGTTTTTAGGTTGTATTTGAATGTAGGAAGGAACTAATCCACCTGTTTGTCAACCATGTGACTACTTTATTATATTATCGATAGTGAAGGATGAAAAGAACAAATGTGTATTTACAGGTTTCATTATTTGTTCCTTGGTCCTCAATCATAACACAATGCCTGACACATAATAATATATGCTTATTCATTGACTGATACTTATAATATTTAGTTTTTACACACATCCTTTCATGCATGTTCTTTATCTGCTCAGGGATAAAATTTCAGTTTGGAGAAAGTTTATGATTTAAAATGGGGATGGGGAAGAGAAGAGAGGGACAAAAATGTCGTTTTCCTTTCTTGTTTTTTTCTTTCACAATCCTCTTCCCTAACTTCCTAGAGGAAATACAAATTATAAAATAACAGTAAAGAAAATAAGAAAACAAACCCTAATTGGTCATTTAATATGAGCTTCATAGTATGTTATCCAATGTGGCTATCAAGATATGGAGTCAGATTTTGGTCTTGTTAGTTATCTAATCTAAATAATTAACCAATTCGTAAATGAAAACATTCTGAGATAAATGACCTGTTACTTAAATTCACAGGAAACACTTTAGAATTCAGAAAAGTAATTCATTCATTTCTAATGAGTTGCCTTTTTCCATTCTGAAGATCTATCTTAATTCATTCAAAAGTTCTTGCCATCTGTGCTGAATCTTTTAATGCTTGTCATTAGAATACAGGCCTTATATTTTTAAAATATATTCATAACTTTCAAGTTTTCACTTTATTTTATATTGATTACATTCTATTTGACTGCACTCAATATACAGAAAGCACTTTGATCTTATGAACAATAAAACTCTAAGTTGTCTTACAGATTGAGTCTATTCCTACATTGCTTCTAGGAGATACCTTAATGTATCCATAGTGTGTGGATTTTTATAACTATTATTAAATCAAATGATTTCCTGATCATTGACCTACATCATAACTTGACTTTATTTTGGAGTAAGTTTACTTTTAAGCTGCTTACTTTTTTGTTCTCTTATCCTTATTTAGCTCCTAAGAACACATTTCATGAAGTTGTTTTTTAGGCATGCAGAAATCATCAAATTAAAATAATCTAAGGAACAATATTTTTATTGATTATTACATTTAGTTTAGCTAAAATGTATTACTTAGTCACAAACTCTGACTTTCAAAGTAATTTTATTTTACAAGTGGGAAAACTAAGGCCCAGATAATTTAAGGGACTTGTTCAAGGTCAAATAAGTTAGATGGAGGAGAGCCAAATTTCAAATTCATGTCATCTAATTCTAAATCTACTGTTATTTTCATTATATTATCCTTTACATCAATAAAATTTTAAAAATTGCTGTTAACCTTATACTAGCTTAACTAATACCACTAAAACTCCAGACAGAGAAATGCAAACATAACATAATTAACCTCATTTTTTTATCCTTCTTTATACTTTCTGGCCTTAACCAAACCGGTATCTTCATAACGATGTCCCATACACTTTTTGAGACACCTCCAAATATTTCTAGTAAAACTTACTATAAAAGACAGCTAGACTTTGGTTAAGGTCTGTTGTACCCTTCAAGTGTGGGCTAGAGCTAGCTCATTGAAAGGACATTTTTCAAATCAGCTAAGACTAAATCAGAATTTGATTTATTATTTATTTTGTTGACTGTCTAGGCCAGTGATATCAAACTCAAATAGAAATGGGGCCACTAACATATATTTTAGATTTTTCAAAAGCTGAATAGTGACTTTATTTTAAAATATAAGAATATTTTCATTTATTTTGCTAAATATTGCCAAAATGCATTTCAGTCTAGTACCCACTAGAGTATGTCATGGGCTGAAAGTCTATGAGCTGCCTATATGGAGGCTGTGGCCTAGGCTTAAAAAATGATGGAAAAAATGTTAATAATGCAGATTACACTTAAAAGTATATCCTGTATATTTTTTCCTCTGGGGAGAACCAGTAGTTAAACATTTAATAGAACTTTTACACCCTAAACTCATGTACTTAGGTGGCAAAGGGCAAAGAATAGCAGTATTAGACCATGGGTAGTTTGGTTCTGGATTACAAAAAATACATACAGGGCCTCATAGATTATTACAACTATTACCTGATTGTCTGAAAACATGCAAAATACCAGTGGTCCAAACATCCAAAAAGGATACAAGGATATATTGGTTCACTAGTTATTTGGCCCCTTAAAGTACCAGGTGTATGTTTTACTGCATTAGTTTTGAAATTACATTCATGACAATCCCAAGAAACCTTCCTTTAGGCTAATTTGGCTTAGTCCTAGTGATTATGATTAGCATTATTGTGTATTCTGAAGGGGAAAAAAAGAGCTGCACCTTTTTTGAAATGTATCAATCTAAAGTGTGAGGATACTGATCACATACTGAATGTTCTGACTTTAAAAGTGACTCAATTTAGTTCAAATCAATAAATATTTATTAAGTACCTACTAATTACCAGGCTGGGGATACAAAAAGAGACAAAATAAATTCCCTGCCTTCAAGGAGCTCATAATCTAACAGAGGAGATAGCAAATATATACAAAGAAAGCCTTGTATAGAATAAATAGGAAATCTTTAAAAGAAGGAAACATGGAAAATGGCAGGGTGGAATTCCTGCAAGATACAGGGTAAAGCCTCACCCAGAATTCCAGGGGACCCCCCCCCGGAGAACTCTGGGTGTGGGAACAGTTGGAAAGCAGTTAGTCAGTTGATTCCTGGGGGTTGAAGTGAGCAGGTCTCTTGCTCACTGGTCCCAGTTTGGAATTGCCTTGGTGGCCATAGTGGCAAAAGCCATTGTGGTTCCTACTCAGGAGTTTGCCTGTCTAGTGGAATTAGATTTTTTCTTGCAATAGCATTTGGTTATTCATTTAGTTATTTCAGATATTAGAAGTGATTATTATAAGCTTTGAGGGCCAGCTAGATATAAAGGCTGCCACTCCCTCCTGGGGGGGAGAGGCAGTATCTACCTAACAGTTCAGGGCTTCCCAGATCTTATCCAAATCCTTGATACCCCTTCCCTGCCTTCCCTTCTTCTTTTATCAATATAAAACCTCATCTTTTAGTAGTTGTGCCTGACTATTATTTTGGGCATACTCACAGCTACCATAAAGCTTGGTTCCTTTAGTGGCCAGCCAAAGAAGTCAGATCCTCCTCTGTCCTTAACATCAAGATATCTACTTCTCCTTTGTCCCTCAATCCAACCTGTGGGGAATATAAGTTGAGAAAGTGAACTTCATTAGAGATTTGCCTTGGCTGAGCCTTGCCAAAGGACATCAGTCCTGCCTTCATTTCCAACTGATTCCAACTGCTTGGTGGGAGGGGTTGAGAGCAATGAGTACCTGCCCCTCCCTACTCAATTAAGCCTGTGGGGGTGGGAAGGAGAGAGTCCTGCAGGTTTCTAGTTTAGGCCAACCCATCAGCTTCCCAATATCTGTTATTATAAACATAACAATAGAATAAACAGGAAATCTTTAAAAGAAGGGAAGCACTGGAATTAAGAGGGGTTAAAGAAGACTTCCAGTGGAAGGAAATCAGAGAGGTCGGAGATAAACAGAGACAATGGCAGGACCTCAAAGACTGTGTCTTGTTTTGGGGACAGCCAAAAAGTCACTGTTTCTGTGGGTTAAGGTATAAGAGCACTGAAACGGTAAGAGGAGGTTATGTTATGAAAACTTTTGAAGACCAAAGAGAGAATCACTTTTGTAACTGAATAGAGAATCTATTTAAATGGAGAGAGGCTTAAAACAGGCCAACCTACCATCAGGCTATTGCAATTATACACATATGAAGTAATAAGGTTCTTTTAAAAAAATAATTTATCACCCACCCAAAAAAATTATAAAACAGTTTCCAACGTTTTTCAAAGAATATCTAGTCTCAAATTCTCTCCCTCCCTTCCTCTCTCCCCACAACCCTTCACCTCCCTTGAGATGGTAATCAGTCTCATAGATTTTACATGTAGAATAATGTAAAACATTTTTCCATATTAATTTTTTCATGAAAAGAAACTCAAATAGAAAAAAAAATTAAGAAAGTAAAAAAAAAAAGTTTGCTTTGGTTTGAATTCAGACTCAGTTCTTTTTCTCTAGAATTAGATGACATTTTTTATCATGAGTCCTCTGGGATAGTTTTTGGATCATTGTATTGCTAAGAAAAGCTTTTGTTTATTGTATAGTATTATCACTGCATGGCATTTTCCTGGTTCTGCTTATTTCACTCTGCATCAGTTCATGTTAAGACTTAACCAGATTTTGAGAGTTCCTGGTTAAGATGGCAGCAGAGTAAAAAGCAGCAGCTTAACCTCTCCTAACCAAAACATACAAGACTCCTCAAGGGGACATAAAAACAAATCCAGACGAACAGAGGGACCCCACAACAGGGCGCAGTGTAGAAGGTATGTGGAATCAGGGCACCTCCATGCTATAAAAGGGTGAAACAGTTCTCACTAAATCGTGGGCTGAACAACCCCCTACCCCACACACACCACCTATAGTGCCAAAGCCAGCTCAAAAGAAGTAGAGCAAGTTTGGGGCACCCATTGAGTCATTGGCAGCTCCAGGGTCTGCTCCTGAGAGCAGCAAGACTTAAGACCCCAAAAGGCTAAAGAACGCATGCAGACATTGAGCGCAGGCACTGGTGGAGGCAGACGCAGGCACAAGTGAAGGCTCTGAAATCTTGAGTGGGGAACCAGTGAAGATGGGTATACGACTGTGGAAGCAGCACCCTGAGACTTGTAAAGGAGCCTCCAGCAGAAGAACAAGCAAGGGGGACCACTAGGAGGCATGACCTTGAGAACAACCAGACCTGAGACCTCAGGAGCCTAAAGAGCGCAGACAGACCCTGAGCGTGAGGATAAAGCTGAGAAGGTACTGGGCTTAAAATGACAATCCAGAATCAGGAAGCCCAGAAGAGAAAGATTAACAAAAACAAGAAGAAATCTCTAACACTCAACTTTTACACAGAGAAAATCCAGACAACAGAGCAAACAGAAAAGGAGAACAAACAAGTAATCACATCCAAACCCTCCCAAAATAATGAAAACTGGTCACAAGCTCTTGAAGAGTTCAAATCTGAGATGACGAGAAAGTTGGAAGAGATTTGACTAGAGAAATGGGAAATAGCTCAAAAGGAAATCAGGCAAGAAAATAACAGTTTAAAAGGCAGAATTTTGCAATTGGAAAGTGAGGCTCAGAAATCAAATGAACTGATAAGCAAATTGAACACCAGAAATGACCAGATTGAAAAGGAAAACCAAAAGACTATAGCCGAAAACCAGTCCCTAAAGGCCAGAATTGAGCAATTAGAAGCTAATGATCTCTCAAGACAACAAGAACAAATAAAACAAAGTCAAAAGACTGAAAAAATAGAAGGAAACATGAAATATCTCAATGAGAAAGTGACAGACCAAGAAAACCAGTATAAAAGAGACAATCTGAGAATCATTGATCTTTCTGAAAAAGCAGAAATTAATAGAAATTAGGACTCCATACTAAAAGAAATTATTCAGCAAAATTGCCCTGAAATTCTACAATAAGAGGGCAATATAGACATTGAAAGGATCCATAGATCACCCTCTACAATAGACCCAGAAAAGACAACTCCCAGGAATATAATAGCCAAAGTCAAGAGCTTCCAAGTAAAAGAAAAAATTTTACAAGAAGCCAGAAAGGGACAATTCGGATACCAAGGAGCACCAATAAGGATCACACAGGATCTGGCAGCCTCCACACTAAAAGACCGCAAGGCTTGGAATATGATATTCAGAGAGGCAAGAGAACTGGGTCTTCAACCACGGATCAACTACCCATCAAAACTGACTATATACTTCCAGGGGAAAGTAAGGACATTCAACAAATTTGAAGATTTCCAAGTATTTGCACAGAAAACACAAGGACTAAATGGAAAGTTTGATATCCAAATACAAAAATCAAGAGAAACATGAAAAGGTAAATAAGAAACAAAGGGGAAAGAAAGAAAACTCATATTTTTTTTAAATTTGCCTCTTTAAGGGCTTCAATAAGATCTAATTATCTGTATTCCTATTTGGAGAAATGCTATGTATAATTCTCTGTAGTGAACTCTATTCACTATTATAGTATTCACTATTATAGTAATCAGAAGAATAATTCATAGGGAGAGGTTGGAATACTAAATGGTCTAAGATGATATGGGGGGTGCAAAAGAGGGGGGTGAATAGTAGGGGACACCAAAAGAAACTTGAATGAATAAGAAAAATAGGATATTCTATTACACACAAAGAGAGCATGGGAAGGGGAGGGGACAAATACTATTAGAAGAAGGAGAGGAAGAGAGCATTAAGAGGTCATATTTAAACCTTACTCTCAGTGTAATCAACCCGGAAAGGGAAGAGTAGCTATATTATCCATTGGGATATAAAGCTCTATCTAACCCTACTGAGAAAGTCATAAGGCATAAACCAAGGAGAGCAGGGGAGTGGGGAGGTCAAAAAAGGGAGGGGAGAAGAAGGGGAAGGGAATTCTTTGGCTTTTAAAAATAAAAATAAGGGAATAATAAGGGAGGGGGTAGAAAGGGAATTTAGTCAAAGGAGGGGATAAGGGTTACTGGCTTAAAGCAAAGCATTGGTTTAAAAGTATAGGAATAGAAGGACCTTTCTTAAAAATAATAAACAGTATATACCTAAAACCATCAACAAGCATTATATGCAATGGGGATAAATTAGAAGCCTTCCCAATAAGATCAGGAGTGAAACAAGGATGCCCATTATCACCTCTGTCATTCAACATAGTACTAGAAACACTAGCAGTAGCAATTAGAGAAGAAAAAGAAATTGAAGGTATCACAATAGGAAAAGAGGAGACTAAGCTATCACTCTTTGCAGATGATATGATGGTATACTTAAAAATCCTAGAGAATCAACTAAGAAGCTTGTAGAAATAATCAACAACTTTAGCAAAGTTGCAGGATACAAAACAAATGCACATAAATCATCACCATTTCTATATATTTCCAACATATTAGAGCAGCAAGAGGTAGAAAGAGAAACACCATTTAAAATCACCCTAGACAATATAAAATACTTAGGAATCTATCTACCAAAACAAACACAGGAATTATATGAAAACAACTACAAAACACTTTCCAAACAAATAAAACTAGATCTAAACAATTGGAAAACCATTGATTGCTCATGGGTAGGACAAGCTAACATAATAAAAATGACCATACTACCCAAATTAATTTACCTACTTAGTGACATACCTATCAAACTACCAAAAAACTTCTTTACTGAATTAGGAAAAACTACAACAAATTTCATTTGGAATAACAAAAGATCAAGAATATCAAGGGAAATAATGAAAAAAAATGTCAAGGAAGTGGGCCTAGCAGTACCAGATATTAAACTATACTATAAAGCAGCAGTCATCAAAAGAATATGGTACTGACTAAGAGACAGAAGGGAGGATCAGTGGAATAGACTTGGAGTAAATGACATCAGCAAGACAGTGTATGATAAACCCAAAGAACCCATCTTTTGGGACATGAATCCACTATTTGACAAAAACTGCTGGGAAATTTGGAAAACAATATGGGAGAAATTAGGTTTAGATCAACATCTCATACCCTACACCAAGATAAATTCAGAATGGGTGAATGACTTGAACATAAAGAGGGAAACTATAAATAAGTTAAGTGAAGATAGAATAGTATACTTGTCATATCTCTGGGAAAGGAAAGATTTTAAAACCAAGCAAGAGTTAGAGAAAATTACAAAATGTAAATTAAATGGTTTTGATTATATTAAACTAAAAAGCTTTTGTACAAACAAAAACAATGCAGCCAAAATCAGAAGGGAAACAACAAATTGGGAAAAAATCTTTATAACAAAAAACTCAGATAGGGGTCTAATTACTCAAATATACAAGGATTTCAATCAATTGTATAAAAAATCAAGCCATTCTCCAATTGATAAATGGGCAAGAGACATGAATAGACAATTTTCAGGTAAAGAAATCAAAAGTATCAATAAGCACATGAGAAAGTATTCTAAATCTCTAATAATCAGAGAAATGCAAACTAAAAGAACTCTCAGGTATCACCTCACACCTAGCAGATTGGCTAAAATGAAAGAAGGGGAGGGTAATGAATGCTGGAGGGGATGTGGCAAAATTGGGACATTAATGCATTGCTGGTGGAGTTGTGAACTGATGCAACCATTCTGGTTGGCAATTTGGAACTATGCTCAAAGGGCTATAAAATAATGCCTGCCCTTTGATCCAGCCTTACCATTGTTGGGTTTGTACCCCAAAAAGATCATAGATAAACAGACTTGTACGAAAATATAGCTGCGCTTTTTGTGGAGGCAAAAAACTAGAAAAGGAGGGTATGTCCTTCAATTGGGGAATGACTGAACAAATTGTGGTATATGCTGGTGATGGAATGCTATTGTACTCAAAGGAATAATAAACTGGAGGAGTTCCAGGTGAACTGGAAGGACCTCCAGGAACTGATGCAGAGAGAAAGGAGCAGAGCCAGAAGAACATTGTATACAGAGACTGGTATACTATGGTAAAATCGAATGTATTGGACTTCTGTACCAGCAGCAATGCAATGACACAGGACAGTTCTGAGGGATTTATGGTAAAGAACGCTACTCACATTCAGAGGAAGAACTGCAGGAGACGAAACATATAAGAAAAACAACTGCTTGAACGCATGGGTTGAGGTGGACATGATTGGGGATGTAGACTCGAAACTACCACACCAATGCAACTAACAACAATTTGTAAATAGGTCTTGATCAATGACACATGTTAAAACCAGTGAAATGTGCATCAGCCATGGGTGGGGGGGGGGTGCGGGAGGTGAAGGGGAAAGTAGGAGCATGAATCATGTAACCGTGTTAAAATGAATATTAATAAATGGTTAAAAAAGACTTAACCAGATTTTTTCTTGCTCCTTCAGTTTGTCATTTTTTACAGCACAATAATAATCTTTTTCAATTATACACTATAACTTAGTCATTACCAATTGATGGTGTCCTCTCAAAGAGTGGTTTTAAACACTTTTGTAAATACAGATCCTCCTCCCCCCTTTTTAAATCTCTTTGGGGTACAAAGCTAATAATAGAATTGCTGGGTTAAATGTTTTATAGCACTTTGGGTGGGCATAGATCCAAATTGCCCTCTACAATGAATGAATCAGTTTACAACCCCCCCCCCCCCAAAAACATTCCTGCCCAGCTTTCCCATATCCCCTCCAAGTTTTGTCATTTTCCTTTTCGGTCATAAAAGCCAATTTGATAGGTAGTATTTTAATTTGCATTTCTCTAAATAATAGATATTTGGAGCATTTTTGCATGAGTATAGAGAGCTTTAATTATTTGAGAACTGCCTCTTCCTATCCCTTGACCATTTGATAATTGCGGAATGATTTATATTCTTATACATTCAACTCATTTTTCTACATATTTGAGAAATGAGGCCTTTATTAGGGAGACTTTTAAAAAATGTTTGCACCATTGCGATTACTGTGCATAACTTTTCATTCTATTTATCCCTTTTTAGTTCCTCTCCCATTTTGATTTCTTTTCTCTCAGCCCTACATCGCTTCTCTTATCCACTTCCCCTCCTACTTTCTTATGGGGCAAAATAGCTTTCCTACACTGTTGATTATGAATTTCCTTCTCTCAATGAGGAAATTCTAATGCAAGTAAGGTAAACACTCTCCTCTCCACCTCCTCCCTCTTGCCCTCATGCCTCTTTTATGTTCAATAATTTATCCCATTCTATTTTTCCCTACTCGCTGATCCCAATACATTCCTCTTTCTCATAACTAAATTTCATTTAATTTTTACATCATCCCATCACATTCAACCCATACCCTTGCAAATTATTTATGCATACTCCTTTTAACTGCATTAATAATTGCAGAGCTCTTTGGTATTACAAAAATTATCTCCCCATGTAGGGATGTATACAGTTTAACCTTATTGAATATCTTTTGATTTCTCTTTCCTGCTTAAGTTTTTGTGATTCTCTTGAGTCTTGTAGTTGAGAGTCAAATTTCCCATTCAGCTCTGCTCTTATGTCTTAAAATCTTTTATTTCATTGAATATCTATTTTCCCCCTAAAAAGATTGTACTCAGTTTTACTGGGTTAGTGATTTTTGATAGAAGTCCTAACACCTCTGCTCTATAAAATGTCATATTTTAGGTCCTCGTTCTTTAATGGAGAAGCTGCTAAGTTTTGCGTTATCCTGACTGTGATTCCACAATATTTGAATTTTTTTTCTTTTTGGCTGGTTACAATATTTTCTCCTTAACTTTGGAGTTTTGGAATTTGGCTATAATATTGCTAGGAATTACTCTTTTGGAATCCCTTTCAAGGACTAATGAATGGATTCTTTCAATTTCTATTTCATCCTCTGGTTCTAGAATATTGGGGCAGTTGTTCCTTGAAAAATGATAGCTAAGTTCTTTTTTTTTTAACATGGCTGTCAGGTAGTTCAATAATTCTCAAATTATCACTCCTGGTTTTATTTTCCAGGTGAGTTGTTTTTCCCATGAGATATTTCACATTTCTTCTATTTTTTTCATTCTTTTGATTTTGATTGTTTCTTAATGTCTCATGGTGGAGTCATTAGCTTCCACTTGCCCTTTTCTAATTTTTAAGGCATGATTTTCTTGTGTGAGCTTTTGTACTTTTTTCTCTATTTTGCCAATTCTACCTTGTAAAGAGTTATTTTTCTTGTTGAATTTTTGTACTTCAAAGGGCCAATACTGTTTTTTAAAGAAATTATTCTCTTCTGTGAATTTTTTGTGCCTCTTTTCCCTATTGTCTTTCTTTCTTTCCTTCCTTCCTTCTTTCTTTCTTTCTT
>NC_058130.1:316959647-316994926 GCF_016433145.1 Gracilinanus agilis | reverse complement strand
AACTTTCTGTGATTATTAGGAATGAGCTACTTTTGAATGTTATTGGAATTTATTTTAGGGCCACATGATGAGTTAATACTTTGATACCTAGATATGATCATTATCCAATTTTCATCCAATATAATAATTATGTTCTTATTCTCCTTTTTTCTCCTTTCTATAATGAGGCTTTCCTCCACATAAAGCATTAGTATGGTTTCCAGGGAGGAAATAATAGACATCTTTAGGTTCTTCTGCCCCCACCCTTCTTCAAGGGAGATTTTGATTCCTGCCAGGAGGGTGAAGTGAGAAGACTGGGATTGAGGCCACTCCTTTCCTCTCCTCAGAGAGTGGAGTACCCGGCTAGAATTATGTCTATCTGCTCCCTTAGCTATTATTATTCAAGGGGATATAATATTTTTCAAGTTAAACTTTTGATTGCTATTCATTAATGAGGGGGAAGAAGGACCCCAACATTTATATCTGTGTCTTGGCTCCCTTCCCACCAAATATCAGTTCCACAATGAATACACATAGCAAAAAACAAAGATTCTCATTTATCCAAGTCAACAACAAAACAGAAATCCAAGAATATGAGAATATATCACAAACAACAGAGATCAAAGGAGCTCTCTCAGCAAGAACAAGATATCTCAGCTCAACCAAGAAAGATATAGAGTCCCGAATCTCACCTAAAGAGGAAAATTCCTTACAGTTCCTAGCACAGCAAGCAAAGAATAAAAACATTGCTGAAATTCTACATGTCTGCTCAGAGTCCTTTTCCCTTCAGCAACTTTCTCTAGAAGCTGGAAGCTAGAAGCCAGAAGTACCTTTCTTGCTCTTGTCAACTCAAACCTGCCCTTCATCCAAGTATAACACATTGAAATCTACCACTGGGACTCAGAGTATATATACATATATATATGAAATTTTAAAAATATTAATATTTATATATATATGAATTTTTTATAATTCCCATCTTTTAAAAACCCTCTTCTTATTCTTCCTTTATATGTGCCAGATATCACAGACATTGTTGAGAGCTTGAGATTTTTGTTTCTAATGAGTTAGGAGATGCTTCCTGGAATTTTTGCTTGTGGACTGAGTTTTTAGTTATGTTTTAAGGAAGGTAGTGTGGAGAATTTTTGACAATGATCATAAACTTCCCTTTTTTGATCTTTGTTGAACCTTAAAAGGTAACAAGTTAATAGTATGGATTGAGTGCCAAACTTGGAATGAGGTAGACCCGTGTTCAACTCCTGTCTCAGACATTTAATTACTAGGTGATTCTGGGCACTTCACTTAATTTCTATTGGTCTTCATTACTTCATCAGTAAAATGGAATAATAATTACACCTGCTACATAGAATTGTCATAAGCATTAAAGAGAAAGTAGGTTTAAATCACATTGTAAACTTTAAAGTGTTATATTAACTACAGCCACCTGAGCCATATTTAGAGTCAGGTAATTTATTGTTTGGGGGACTTATGGGAAAACATTAAAAATGTAGCATAACATTTTTTCCACTTTCTATTTTAGTCAACTTTTTGCCAACCATTTAAATTTTCTCACAATCTGTTGCATGATAGTCTAACATAAAAGGTATTATTAATAGTTGCCACTTCAAATATTCAAATACTCAAATTTAATTCTTGTTGATAAAATGAAAGCATTTCTTTCTGTTCTGGAGTAATTATAATATATAAAACTATTCCCCATTGGAATAGAACTCTCTCTTTATTGGTGGACATCAATGTCCTGTGCCTGCATGAGGAGCAGGGTGGAGCCGATCAGAGCAGGGAAGGAGAAATTTTAATTCCCTTTAAGACAGGGTTAGGCAACCTATCGCTCTCGAGTCATATCTGGCTCTTTTGAGGGACAGATATGGTTCTTTCTGCAGGTGCCATAAAATCAATTTTTTTTTCAGGCGCTGTTACAGGAGCATGCACTGTGAGCACTGTACAGCTCTCACGAAATTACATTCTAAAAAATGTGGCATTTATGGCTCTCTCGGCCAAAAAGGTTGCCGACCCCTGCTTTAGGATCTGTGGTTGCTTTGAATGTTTCTTGCTTCTAGCCTTGAGAGAGAAGATAGACAATAGCAATGCCACCTCAGGTCACTAAAGACTCTTTGGAGAGGATCACAGTCTCCGTAATTTTCCTCTCCCTAGCTTGCTACACTAACAACTTCAGGGAACTTCCCCTTCAACTTGATCTGAAAGTCTCTTGGTTGAACTGATTTACCTTGCTTCCAAAGGGAATGTTCTACCCTGTGTTGTCTGGTATACATTCTCATATGCATAGTTTCTCTGATTTTTTTTCCTATTTGGCTTGGATAAATGCATTTATTTTATAATTGGTATATGTGTTCATCATGAAACTGATATTTTGGTAGGAAGGGGGTCATGATTTGGATATAAAGCTTAAAAGCTTATGTACTTGCCCTCTGACCCCCTTTAAGAGAACAAATTCTAAGTTGGAATTTAGCATAAATTACATTTAATGTTGGAGTTGAAAATGACATTCCCCAAACTAATAGTATTTAAGGGAAAAGATAGATATAATTATAGCCGGTTACTCCCTCTCTCTAAGGACAATAGAGCAGTCAGTCTTTTGACTACAACCTTCTGCTTCCCTTCCTTATTGAAAATAGAGTGTATTTGGAGAAAGGTGGGTGGAGAAGAGGTAAAATATGTCTACTTTGATTTCCTTTGAGCCACGTAGTGATACCTTCATGCTTCATGAGCAGAACAGCCTAGCTACACATATAAGAAGTCAGAGTATTTATTAAGATAAGTAAAAGTCCTGACAATGGTGGGACAGAGGAAACAAGTTGGTCACCTATGAAGTCTCTGATTAATATAGATATCTGGTTGCCACGAACAGTTTATATATTGTTCCCTTGAAGCAAAGGGCTGGATTAAATCAGTATTCATTTTCCTGATTATCAGAAAAGTACCTGGTAAAAGTATCTGGCACATTTACATTTTCCTTCTCTGGTCCAGACTTTGGAATTTATTGGTGCAAAAAACTCAAAATGAGATAACACTATAAGTGCAGAGCCTCAATTTCTCTGCTACTAGTTAAACAGGGACACACAAAATATGAATAGGATAAAACAGATCATACCTGTGCAGAACTTTGCACAATGCCTGGTGCATAGAAGACACTTAACAAATACTTTCCTCCCTTTCTCCCCTATCCTCAACCCCCAGAAGAAAGGAAAAGTCATATAAGGAAAGTTTTAGCAGGTAGTTTTCATTCAGTCACGCCTGACTCTTCCTGATCCCATGGAACATAACTATCCATCAGATTTTCTTGATCAGGATGCTAGAATGATTTGACATTTCCTCCTCCAATGGATCCATCGGTTCCTTTTGTCAGGCAATCAGAACTTAAGTGACTTGCTCAGGATCATACAGTTAGAAAGCATCTGAGACCAGATTTGAGCTTTTCTTTCTAATTGCTTGTTTCCGAGTGCTCTTAACCACTGAACCACAACTAGAGAGATAGGGAAATGCTTCCTTCAGTAGGTGGAATTTTTTTTTTCTCAGTACTGAAGGGCTTCACAGATTCTGAATCAGAGGTGAAGAGGGAGAGCAATTTAGGACTAAAAAGTCAGTGGCATATAAGAGGGAGAAGAAAGAAATTCTCTCACTTTCCCCTGCCGATGTCTGTTCTCCCAGGTTTAAAATTCCAGGTCAAGCTTTTTAAATTTTCCAGGATTTTGCAATTTAAAATCCCTATAATTGTAGCTAATTTGGTAGCTTAACCAATCAAGTTGTTTCCTACTTCACTGGAAAAAAATGGAACTTCACAAAGGAATACTATCTTTTCCATTTAGTTTAACAAATGATGATTATATTCTGGGTCTCTTATATCAGCTGAAAGATTCTTCCTTTTTATATTCTGACATCTGAAGAAGGAATCAATTAATAAAATATTTTAACTGGAAAAACTAACTAGGAAATAGTAGTTTTGGATGTTTCAAGACTACATTACCATGCCAAAAGATAGAGGATTCAGATATGTATTTGCCATCATTGATCATCTGATGAGGTGGCCAGAAGGAATTTATTAATAATAGTTATACTCTATTTCTATAAATAAGTATATGAAACTGATTAACAACAGTGGTCAATATTCAATATTTTATGAGTGTATCAGGGATACCATGGGTGCCACTTTGACTGAGAGGGATGGCAGTTGAGAGATTTGGAATGTTTCCAGATGCCATTAGACAGGGGAAAACGTCAGTTGGTCCCCCACCCTATAAATACCCCCTGAGAACTACAGTTGAGGAGTCTCAGAAATCAAAGCTGGGACTTGAGTAAACATCTTGGGATGAAAAACTGGGAAGAGGGGGATGAAAGGTGGTTGAAGGGTGGAAGAAGAGGGTAGGCCTGAAACTAAACCTATATCCTGTGCTTGATTGAGAGAGCTAGTGAGCCATCCATATCATTGGTAGTAGAGCTGAGAGAATACACAGAACAACAATCCATATCTACATCAATAGCCTTCTCTATTCTCTGGCTTGGCTGTGGCCAGGTCAGGTCAGGGATAGTGAGAGGGTGAAGACCTCAAGCCTCTACCAGCCTAGCAGTCTCTAGTCCTGATCAACGATTAGCTCATAGACAAACTATAGTAATAGGGTTTCCAATCCCCAAGCCTAGTACCTTGTTATCCTTTCCTCATCAATAGATAATACAGTGATTTAACAGAAAGTACCTTCCTGAGTGGTTATTCTATGTCAGCCCTTAGGAAGGGAGGATTAATTATGCAGTCAGATCTCAATTGTTTCCAAAGCCAATTAATAGTCTATTAACAATCAATCCAAACTCAGGTTGGGCCTAGAGAAGTTAACCATCTACCTAACCTCTCAAGGTGTCCCAAACTGGGCAACTGTTAGAAAGAAGTCACTGACAGGTTTAACCAACCAAACCTGTCAGGGAGAAGAGGGATAAATTACAGCAACAGGTAGTGTGAGAGGAATGGGTGTTCCTCCTTCACCAACTGCAGTTGATTTAGGCTTTGGCCTCTGATTCCTCCTTCATCCCTACTATCCCTAAGATCCACATACCAGCCATCCTCTAATATCTAGAAGGAAGATCTATAGGGACATAGTAATACCAAGAGAGGAGATATAGGAAGAAAGAAACCAAGAGATCAGGTCAAGAGATTTCATATCATAGACATACACATCATATATATATATATATATATATATATATATATATAATTCCTCTCAATTCCTTTTATCATGAGGAATTAGAGAAAGCTGCTAAAATGAACTCTACTTAAAAGGAAGTCAACTTAGAATTTCCTGTGTGTTGGACATAAGTTTCATTCATTGAATAATACACATCGTCTCTCTTGATGGTGACCATCGTAAGATAAGAGACTGGATTATTGCTGTATGTTATGATATCACCTAAAGTTAGCTTCTTATTTATTTGGGATAGCTTGGTTGTGTATATGACTATTTAGAGAACTCTCTAACAGAAGCAGTCTTACATTTTCAACTGTGGCATAGATAAGTGATGTGAATGTATTCTTAATTGAAATTACTCTGAAAGTAGTGCTTATTATTAAAAAAAAAACCCTACCTTCTGTCTTAGTTTTAATTCTAAGAAAGAAGGGGAAAGACTGAAAATAGAGTTATGTGACTTGCTCAGGGTCAAACACTAGGAAGTGTCTGAGGTCAAATTTGAACCCAGGACCTCTTGTCTTCTGTCCTTGCCCATTATTCAGTGGGCAACATAACTGCTCCTGAAAGTAGTGTTTATTATTGAAAGACACATAGTTATTCTAGCAATAATTTTCTGGAAACAGAAGAATTTCACAAATGTTTATATAAGAAGTCCTTTCCACTGTATTCTTCCTTCCTTAGATCATAAATAAATATTCTCTGATCTTTTTTCCCACTTCTAGTTATTGTGACTACTCACTAATTAAATATCTTCCTCTCCTGATTAATTGTTGAACCTGAAAAGCTATTGGAGTCAGCTTTAAAAAAAACAAGTTATTATTTCAGTTGGAGACAGAGAAAAAATGCTCTTTCTCTACTCAGTTATAATGTTGGGGCCATTCTGTTGTGTCCTACTCCCCATGTAAAATGTGGTCTCAACTAGTTTGGCTTCTACTGGAGTCTCCTGGCCACCAGGTTTTTCTTTTAATGTTTCTCTTTCTTTTGTATTATCTTTATGAATTCAAAGGGACCTGGAGGGCCTGCTAGCCCTGGCAACAAGAGTGACACATATTTTTGACAAGGCAATTGTCAATATCAAAGAAGGAGGTTTGGGAAAGAATTCCCTCTTGGAATTTGATTAGACTGGGCTCAATGGAGTGCAATGCGAACTGGATAATTAGTAATCTTGCAAATATTGTTTATGTCCTACATAGCAGTGATAAATTACTGGCTTATGTTCTATTTGCTCCAAAATTCCTTATTGATTTGCTTTCCTTTTTCTTTGTGTGAATAATTTCCTTTGTCTATACTTAATTCACATTTGTCTATTAGACATCTTTTTTATTAACTTTCCCCTTTACTGGGGAGAATCCTTAGACACTGATCCTATAGCCATTTTTATTTGTAGCGATTCTATAAGTAGTGATTTGTCTTCTAAGTAATCTGGGTAGGGTTAAAGAACCATATTTACAAACTGCAGAATAACTCTATATGTGTTTTGTTTTAATATTAAGCACATTTTAGATAAAAACATGAAAACTTGAAATGAAATTTCTATGTGCAGATTTTTACAAAATTTTTACTCTCTGTTTAGTTTTTCCTTAGGGTCCTTATTAAACTCATTAAACTCTTTCCTGCTCCCCTCTTTGCTCACGATATGATGTCTATCCCTAACTCTAGCTGTTTTTCTCTCACTATTCCAAGGATCTGTCAGACTCCTGAAGTTTGGTATCATTGATAGACAGATGTCATTCTTTTTTTAAAAAAAACACCAGCAACTCATGTAAACTTTAAAAAAATATATTTTTTAGAGGACTTTTGTGCAGTGATTGAATGATAGATTAATAAGTACCTTCTAACTATTCTGAAATTTCATCTTCCTTACCAAAAGAATGGAAGGGCATTTCAAAATGGTAGCTTTTGTTATTGCTTTTATTAATCTCTAGAAATGCTCCAATCAAAAATTACTCTCTAAAGTACTGAATAATCTGGTGAAGCATGTTTAGATCTGTTAGCAGTATAAAATATTTGAATTCTTTTGTGATTATATGAGCTGCTTGTAGAACTTAAGTTTTATATTATCTTAGAGAATAGCAGAACTGATATCTTTTATTTGTGGGTACAACAGGGAGAAGCTTCTGAAAAATCTGGTCTGAGACTGAGATGCACAAGGATATGACCTGATTTCTTAAAGAGTAATAAACATATACACACTCAAAGACACACACACACACACACACACACACACACACACACACACACACACCCCTCTTAACTTTCTTTAAGGGATTGTCCAAACTGAAATTACTGATTAGTACTGAGAAAAAGACCCACATTCTTAATATTTTCAACTAATCAATCAACATGTATAAAGTGCCTACTATGTGTAGGTAGAAATTAACCCACTGGTAGAAATTAATATGACTATTCTAGCAGAAGTTCTGAGAACGTTGGTGGGGGGTGAAGGGGAAAGTAAGAGCATGAATCATGTAACCATGTTAACTTTTCTAAAAAATAAATATTATTAAATGTTAAAAAAAAAAAACAAATGTGTGACCCTGGACAAGCCAAAAAATAAAACAAAAATAAAAAACCAAAATAAAAACCAAAAAAAAGAAGTTCTGAGAACTAAAGTTACTTAAAAATAAGCCTTATACTCAGACTTGTGGTACTTTCTCATAAAATTAATTTCATAACTGGTTTTAAATGCAAGAAATACCAAACAATAATTTTTCAGTCAGAAATAAGGTTTGTCAATTGAGCAAATGTAACACCTGCCAAAGCCAAAAGTACCAAAGGAAAAAAATGAGTTAAAAAAATAAACTGATGTTAAAAATTTAATGTATTTTATGTACTTATTGCTTATAAAAACACATTTGTTTTTAACAAGTTTGGGAAGATGTACAAAATGTAATTTTTTAAATATTAAGAAAATGTTTTTTTAAAATGACTTCCATATTTCATGAAGAAACAATTTTCCCTTTTTAGTATAATTTCAAAAAGGGAATTAACATTATTAAAGATGCTAATCTTTGCCCTTTTCAAAAGCTTACAAAAGACAGGTTTACAATGAGTGAAACTTGCAAAGGATTACTCTCTTTTTTGCCTGTGTTAATTTTTGAAAGCGTAATGTCCTTGTGGAGAGAGAGAGAGAGAGAATTGGCTTCAGTGTCAAAAAAACCTGGGTTAATGTCCTGCTTCTGACACATAGTGTCTGTGGGACTCTGGACAAATCACTTAATTGTCTAGTGCCCCAGGTTACCTACAGACTTCATGTTGCAAAGGAAGGTGCTGATTTATATTATTAAAGGAAATTCTTAACCATGAGCATCTGACATCAATGGAAACACTGGTCTAGAAAAATAATGATTATGCTAATAACAATAATAATAATGGTAATTTGTGTCTGTATAAATTAATAACAGGTAATCACTAAGGACACTGATCTTTATTTTTCATAGACACTCAAGACTAATTCAAATTAAAGGCTATCATAATCCTTGGGGACTACATCATCTTCTGTGTAAAATAAAAATGATTTTTTAAAAATGTATACAAGAGGGACATGTAGGTAGCATAGTAGATAGTGTGCTAGTCCTAGAGTTATGAATATCTCAGTTCATGTATGGCTTCAGGTACTTTCTAGCTGTGTAACCCTTACTTAGTCCTTGCCACTCTTCTGTCTTAGAATTGATACTAAGGCAGAAGACAAGGATTTTTAAAACAGTGTACAAGGACTTATATATGTGTTTGAAAAGGTTATTTTAATTTTCTAAAGAGAAGAGATAAAAGTAACAAAGAACAACTGCGAAATTAATAAAAATGAGGGATTGATGAGTAAAGGACATTTTTGGGGAGCTATATAAAGAGAGGAAGAGTCAAATCAACAAGCAGTTATTGACATTCTATACCAGACATTGTGTTGTGTTATAGGGTTACAAATGAAGGGGAAAAAAAGATGATCCTTGCCCTCAAGGAATTTAATTCTAAAGAAGGAAGTAAACATAAAAAATGAAGTGAGAGTACCCATCTCGGATAATGATGGGAAAGTCCTGAAAGAATAGTAAAGGACAGATAGATGGATATTTCTTCCAACTGTACATTCTGTGAGAAATCAATGAAAGGAGGAGCCTATAGGTACAAAAGGATCTTCCAGTGTGAGAAGAAAAATAAGGCATAGTATTAAATTCTGATGTTATAGGGAGAGAGCTAGAATTGAGAAGTCAAAGATGACTCAAATAAAAGTACCAATAAAGAAGTAGGAGGTTTTGCAAATAAGTAATGAAATGCAACAATATTTGGATTTAGAGTTCAAAGACCTGGGTTCAAGGCCTAAATTTGCCATTTTCTAGTGGCATGGACTTGAACAAAATATATACTTAAAGAATCAGACAATTAGAAGGGACTTAAAAATCATAATTCAATATTCTAATTTAAAGATAAAGAAATTGAGTTTCAGGAAAATGAAGTGACTTGTCCAAGGTCAAATAACAAATTACTGTTGCTATTACTTGGTTGATTAATCATATCTTCCTCTTTGTGACTTCATATGAGGTTTTCTTGGCAGAGATATTTGGGTGGTTTGTCATTTCCTTCTCTGGAAAGAGAAGGATACAGATGAAGAAACTGAGGCAAGCAGGGTTAACTGACTTGCCTAGGCTCACACCAAGCATCTGAGGTCAGGTTTCAACTTGGGTCTTCTTGACTCCAGGCCCAGACACTATATCCACTGCACCACCTAGGTTTCTCAAATTACTAGCCTCTCCAGCTCAAATCAAAATCTTGGTATTTTAACTAAATTTCATTCCATATATATTGTGCAAACACTTTTCTACATCCAAGGCTTTCTTTTAAGTTCTAGTGCTACAAAGAAAAAAAATGTTTCTCATTCTTAGAAAGCTTAAATTTTCCTCTACTGATTTTCCCCCCAATAAAACACATATTTAAGGAAATTGAGCCTGATTTCCTTTCATTTTTCCTTTTCTTTCTTTTTTCCCCCTTAAAGTGTATTGATTTAGACCTGTGATATCACTTTATACAGAAATTCCAGGAAGGAAACTCCCTCTACCAAAGCAGATGAATAATAATTATAATAATAATAATGACAACAATAACTAGCATTTATAATAGAGATTTAAGGTTTTTAAAATATTTTATAAATCTGTTCTCATTTTATTCTCAAAATAACCCTGTTACAGAGATACTATTACCTCATTTTACAGATGAGGAAACTGAGGGAGAAGGATATTAAGTGACCTATCCATGGTCACATGGTCACACAGTTATCAGTGTCTAGGATCATATATGAATTCAGAGATTTCTTGACTCCAGGTCCAGTGTCCTATCTAATGACACCATATGGCACTGAGAAGTTATATGACTTGCCTAGGGCCACATAACTCGTATGCAATAGAAGCTAGGTTTAGCCTGCTTGCCAAGATGATTTACTGGGGAGTAGTTCCTACTCATGGTACAGATACTTGAAGCCACAAGTGAGATCTGGATGGCAGATAGACACCAAATTTGGATGAAGAGACGCAATCCTGAAAAAGGCTTGGGAAGCCCTCATACTAGAGGCATTAGTTTTCCCTGAACACCTTGCATACCTCTATAAAATGGAAAAAGGTTCTGGAAACATGCTTGGAGCTTGTTTAGAGATCTAAGAAGTCAAGGTCATCCACTGGATCTTGAACCATCAACTGTCTTGAATTTTGTCTTGCCACTGGTCTTTAATGATTCTGGAAAAGAGAGTGAGGCTGAAAACTTTGTGCAACTCTGCCTCGCTTAAATTCAATTTATGTTTGAGTCAAGAGGCATCACCAGTAACATCCTTTAAAACTCTTCAAGTACAAAGGACAGCAACAATAGTAGAAGCTAAATGTGAAATTGGGTCTTTCTGACTATGAGGGTGGTTTAATAGCTACTATACTTAAGGACTTCAAACTCAGTTTCTTTGTAGGTTAAGAACAATACCAAAATGGAAGGAAAATGGAATAGTAAAAAGAATATTGAAGTAAGAATTATTGTTCTGTCACTTACAGTTGTGTCTGATTTTTCCATGACTCCACTTGGGGTTTTCTTAGTAGAGATATCAGAAAAGTTAGCTGTTTCTTTCTCCAGCTCATCTTATAGACGAGGAAACTGAGGCAAAGAAAGTTAAGTGCCTGTCCAGAATCAGCCAACTTTTAAGTATCTGAGGCCAGATTTGAACTCAGGAAGATGAGTCTTCTTTACTCTAGGCCTGGTCTTCTAGCCATTGTACCATCTAATACTTGGCTTTGAATCTTGGCTCTGCTATAGTATAGTTGTATAACATTAAACACATCATTTAACCTTCATGAAGATTAGTTTCCTTATCAGTAAAATGAGAGAGTTGAATTAGATGATTTCTAAGTCCTTTTTGTGTATGTGATTCTGTGATAATGCCTTTACTTCCTACCTCACAGAGTTATTAGACCAGCACTTTATAAACTATAAAGCTTTATGTGACTATGATCTATTATTATTATTATTATTATTACTGATGCCAACAGGCAACTGTTTATAGTCTTACCACTATTATCTCTGTGATGCTCTTAGACATTTTCTAGTTTGAGAAACACTGCACAAGATAATTAAATATATGCAGATGAGCTGTAGTCTGTATTCATAAGGTCAGGAAATATTTACTTTGTATTAAAAAGCAATTTCATGGGGAAATAGCCTAGGAAGATATTCCTAGGAAAATACCCTGGTAACTACCTATTTATAGAATTCTGTCAATTTTAAACTAACTTTTTTGGTGGGGGTGGGGGTGCCTAATTGTTTCCCTTTATCATTACCTTCTTTCTATAAGCACACTATATCTGCAATGGTCTGCATCATCTTGACTGAATTAACTAGTAATTGCCTCCCAAGGCAGTACATTTTTAAGAGCTCCAATTTTTAATAATTGTCCCTGATGTTAATTGTTTGTGAAGAGCTCGATAAATATTATCTAATTTGATCCTTGTGACACCTCTGTGATATAAGCACCATATTATTATCCTCATTTTGCAAATGAGGAAACTGAGGTTTCATGAGGTTAAATGGTTTGTGAGTCATACAACTGGTAAGTGCTAACTACACATTTTGAACCCAGAGTTCAGAATCCAAGTCCAGCACTTCTACTATATTGCACCAACTATTATTTCTTCTGTACTATACCATATCATCTCTGTGTTAGGAAATCCTTGCACCAAACCTGCTATTTTGTCTCAATACTCCCTCCCCTAAAACTCTTCCCACCATTAGTCTCCTTTTGCCTAAATATCATCAGATCCTTCAATATATTCTCAATATGATATGCTTTTAAGTTCCTGTAGCAGCCTGGTGGTACTGCTCAGGACATTCTCAGTCTAATCAAGTGCTTCCTAAATATATACTTATTCATCCACTCACTCACTCACTCATTCACTCACTTCATTCATTCATTCAGTAAGTCATACATTCCTAAAGTGGCCAATTTATTTGAGTTGATTGCTTTTAGAGACCATTTAGACACATTTTGTTTGAACAGTTTACTTTGCTATATTTTCCAATTTTCTGTGCTATTCAAAGGTAGATAAAAAAATGGTGAATAGATTTTTATAATTATTATAATGTCGATAGCTATGTTATACTTGCCCCCAGCATGAATTTAAATAAAGCAAAAGGGCTAAAAACCACCTCAAAAACTCAGAATTAGAGAACTTCCTAATGCTTTACATAACTGATCCCAAATGTCCTCTATGATATGCCTAAAAATTGGTCATCCACCCTTACCCATGTATGTGATTCTGTGATAATGCCTTTACTTCCTACCTCACAGAGTTATTAGACCAGCACTATATAAACTATAAAGCTTTATGTGACTATGATCTATTATTATTATTATTATTATTATTATTATTATTATTATTATTATTATTATTATTATTATTACTACTACTGATACCCAGGCCTCTTAGGTATCCACTTCCCTTTTTCTCTGTCTGATCAGAAGATTTTCCTTTCATAAAGTCAAATAGACCACTTTGCAATTGCTGTATCATGGTATCAGGGATTTCCCATCGGTGAGACCAAGTAGGTACAAGTCCAAACACCATGCTCAAGTTTTGATAATTGCTTATTGACAATAATTATTGACAATTAGAAGCAGTAGAATTTAATTTACATGGAATTTAAAGGAATCAAGAAAATTTCTTAGTAAATTGTTCTGCTAATAGACCTAATGAGATCATCAGACACCTTGATTACATTTCTCAGAGGAAATCATCAAGCAGTAGAATGGTGGGATCTGTGTTGAATACTTTTATGTTTCAGGGAATGAGTAGTTCCAGAAGATTTATTCAGTTTGGTGTATAAGTTACTCTCTGTACTAAGACAGACATCACATAAAGTTAGTTGAAGGAAATACCTGTATACTTCTCTATTTTTAAACCCACCTACTTTAGAGCATAGAGGTTTACAACCAGAGTTTCTTTTCTTATCATTGAAGTCAAGAGACTCTATCTGAAAACAGGGAATTAATTCCCATTAGATGCTCTGCAACTTTTTTATTAGTAGTATTTAAGCCTCCCCCCCCCTCCTTGGATGAAGAGACAGAGAAAAACATAGTAGCTCTGACATTTTGCTAAGGAAGGAATAATGATGGGATTTGTGATATTGTTGATATAATGAACTCCCAGGTGAGAAGACTGTCCCCTCCCAATTAAGCTTGCCACCTTTTCTGCAACTTATGATTGTAAAGAATTCTGAGAGATTAAGGAATTTGCCTAGGGTACAATTAAACCATTGTAAAGTGGCATTAACATTTTTTTTCCATTCCTTTCGTAAGTCTCTAGTAGACAGTTATCAATAAATCATTCCATGATTTGTAGGGCTTGCTGAATTCTGAGGTGTGTGCTCAAACTTAAAATTAATAATCAGCTCTCAGAGGTTGGTTTCAATTGGTTTCAGCACATTTCTGGTTTTAAGTATGTCAGGGTAATTTGAACTAAGGTCTTTTGACTGAAGAGCCACTATGATTTCCACTATAGTTTTGGAAATTTAAGATCCAAAAGGTAATAGCTCTGGAGAGAACTTTCTAGGATGTAGTCCAGATCCAATCATTCACATTGAGTGGTTTTGGACTGAGAGTTCCTGTTATGTCTGCATATATTGAGGAAGTATAAAGGTATTCAAGGGACACTAGCTTGGTGTGAGGGCTTACCCTTTTTAGGGCTCCTCATCACTTTTGGTGTCTATCTGACACTCAACTCTCACCTGTGGTTCAAAGAAGCTATTGCACAGTCAGTGGCACACTGGTGTAAAGCAGAGTTAACTGGAACCTAATCATTCTTGTTCATTAATCTGGTTAATCTGTTAAATTGTAACAGGTGATTTAATAATAAGTGATAGTCCTAGTTATTAGTTAAATGACTATGAAAGTTACAATAAATCATAGAATCAGATGTGAAGAATAAGATAATTAAACACATATATAAGTACACTTTATAATTATAACTTTCTGGCTCTAAGAGAGAGGGTAGGCTACATAAACTAACCTCAGGTCACTGTATTGCCTTAGTTTCTGATGACAGTACCAACTGTTTTTCTAAAGCCTCCAAAATGCTACAAGATGACAGTAAAATTACATCATAAGATGTAGTCCAGTAACTGGCTAGTATGAGATGGTAAGACTGACCTTCTTGTGGCTTTATTACACTCAGACTGTCCATAAATGGTATAGCAGATGACATCACAGACCTCTGTAAACAAAGACTGGAGAAGAGATCCATACCTCCCCACCCTTTGAGAAAGTGATTATGTAGCTCTTCTTGATATAAAGTCAGTTGCAATACTTGGGGTCTTAGATCATACTGGGTGTATCTATAGATGCTGATTTTGGAGACCCACAGCTCTCATAATAAAGTCAGTTTCATTAGAGGACCTATTCCTGATCTTTTTTTTTAAATGTCAATAAACTATTTTTGCAGATGAGCGAAATTAGGTTGAGGGTAACCCATGGCCCACAGATCTATTGGTGAGTTGAGGGGCATTTACGCCAAGCATATGAAGACTTCCCCTGGTAGAATAATGGGAAGATGAGAACAATTTGTTCTGGCGACCATGAAAGTGACTGACAGAAGTGCTGTGGAGAGGTTAGAGCTTGGCTAGATATCAAAAAGGCCAAGGTTATCCACTGCATTCTGGGTCATCACTTATCCTCCTGACTTTTGTCTTGTTACTGGACTTGATTCTGAGAAAGAGAGAGAGGTAGACAACTTTGTGAACTGCCTTACTTAAATTTAATTCATGGGAAAGTCAACACATTAAACTGTGATGTCATTGGTCCTCTTTGAAAGAAAGGGAAAACAACATTCAACAAGAATAATCCTGTTATAAAACATCTTGAATTCATACGTATTTGGCCAGACTCATGAAATCATGGAATATAGAAGTTGGAAGTCAGTGTAATGATCCTTTCCCATCATTTCAACCAAATGTCTGAAAAGACATTTCATTCTTGACAAAGGATAATTCAGACTCTATATAAATATCTTCACTGATGATAAGCTTATTATTTTCTGAGATAGTCCATTTAATTTTTGGATGGTTCTCTTAGAATAATTTTTTTAGGGTTGTTTTATTTATTTTTTTAAATTATTTAAATTTTTTATTTTTAGAAAAATTTTCCATGGTTACATAATTCATGTTTTTACTACTTTACCCTTCACCCCCTCGCCCCCCCCCCCCCAGCTAACTCGCATTTCCACTGGTTTTAACATGTGTGGTCAGTCAAGACTTATTTACATATTATTGATAGTTACATTGGTGTGGTCTTTTCGGGTCTACATCCCCAATCATGTCCTCATCAAACCAAGTGTTCAAGCAGTTGTTTTTCTTCTGTGTT
The DNA here is from genome assembly GCF_016433145.1 of Gracilinanus agilis. Classification (NCBI taxonomy): domain Eukaryota; kingdom Metazoa; phylum Chordata; class Mammalia; order Didelphimorphia; family Didelphidae; genus Gracilinanus; species Gracilinanus agilis. Next base: position 316,978,864 of record NC_058130.1, on the reverse strand, counting down.
TCCATTCCTGTAGTTCATCCTCTGAATGTGGGTAGTGTTCTTTTCCATAAATCCCTCAGACTTGTCTTGGGTCATTGCATTGCTGCTAGTACAGAGGTTCATTACATTCGATTTTACCACAGTGTATTAGTCTCTGTGTACAATGTTCTTCTGGCTCTGCTCCTTTCACTCTGCATCAGTTCCTGGAGGTCTTTCCAGTTCACATGGAACTCCTCCAGTTTATTATTCCTTTGAACACAATAGTATTCCATCACCAACACATACCACAATTTGTTCAGCCATTCCCCAATTGAAGGGCATACCTTCATTTTCCAGTTTTTTGCCACCACAAAAAGCGCAGCTATAAATATTTTCATGCAAGTCTGTTCATCTATGATCTCTTTGGGGTAAAAACCCAGCAATGCTATGGCTGGATCAAAGGGCAGGCATTATTTTATAGCTCTTTGAGCATAGTTCCAGATTGCCAGCCAGAATGGTTGGATCAGTTCACAACTCCACCAGCAATGCATTAATGTTCCAATTTGGCCACATTCCCTCCAACATTCATTACTCTCCCCTGCTATCATTTTAGCCAATCTGCTAGATGTGAGGTGGTACCTCAGAGTTGTTTTAATTTGCATTTCTCTAATTATTAGAAATTTAGAACACTTTTTCATGTGCTTCTTGATATTTTTGATTTTTTTTATCTGGAAATTGCCTATTCATGTCCCTTGCCCATTTATCAATTGGGGAATGGCTTGATTTTTTATACAATAGATTTAGCTCCTTGTATGTTTGAGTAATTAGACCTCTGTCAGAATTTTTTGTTATAAAGATTTTTTCCCAGTTTGTTGTTTCCCTTCTGATTTTGGTTGCATTGTTTTTGTTTGTACAAAAACTTTTTAATTTAATATAATAAAAATTATTTATTTTACATTTTGTAATTTTTTTCTAACTCTTGCTTGGTTTTAAAGTCTTTCTTTTCCCAGAGATCTGACAAGTATACTATGTGTTCACCTAATTTGCTTACAGTTTCCTTCTTTATATTCAAGTCTTTCACCCATTCTGAATTTATCTGGGTGTAGGGTGTGAGATGTTGATCTAAACCTAATCTCTCCCATATTGTTTTCCAATTTTCCCAGCTGTTTTTTGTCAAATAGTGAATTTTTGTCCCAACAGTTGGACTCTTTGGGTTTGTCATACTTGTCTTGCTGACATCATTTACCCCAAGTCTATTCCACTGATCCTCCCTTCTATCTCTTAGCCAGTAGCATATTGTTTTGATGACTTCTGCTTTATAGTATAGCTTAATATCTGGTACTGCTAAGCCACCTTCCTTCATGTTTTTTTTTATTATTTCCCTTCATATTCTTGATCTTTTGTTCTTCCAAATGAACTTTGTTATATTTTTTCTGATGCAGTAAAAAAAGTTTTTTGATAGTTTGATAAGTATGGCACTAAATAGGTAAATTAATTTGGGTAGAATGGTCATTTTTATTATGTTAGCTTGTCCTACCCATGAGCACTCAATGGCTTTCCAATTGTTTAGATCTAGTTTTAATTGTTTGGAAAGTGTTTTGTAGTTATGTTCATATAATTCTTGTGTTTGTTTTGATAGATATATTTGTAAGTATTTAATATTGTTTAGGGTGATTTTAAATGGTGTTTCTCTTTCTACCTCTTGCTGCTCTAATGTGTTGGAAATATGTAGAAATGCTAATGATTTGTGTGCATTTATTTTGTATCCTGCAACGTTGCTAAAGTTGTTGATTACTTCTACTAACTTTTTAGTCGATTCTCTAGGATTTTTTAAGTATACCATAATATCATCTGCAAACAGTGATAGCTTAGTCTCCTCATTGCCTATTTTAATACCTTCAATTTCTTTTTCTTCTCTTATTGCTACTGCTAGTGTTTCTAGTACAATGTTAAATAATAGAGGTGATAATGGGCATCCTTGTTTCACACCTGATCTTATTGGAAAGGCTTCTAATTTATTCCCATTGCATATGATGCTTGTTGATGGTTTAAGATATATACTGTTTATTATTTTTAGGAAAGGACCTTGTATTCCTATACATCTAGAGTTTTCACTAGGAATTGGTGTTGTATTTTGTCAGAGGCTTTTTCAGCATGTATTGAGATAATCATGTGGTTTTTGTTTTTTTGCTTATTGATATGGTCAATTATATGGATGGTTTTCCTAATGTTGAACCATTCTTGCATTCCTGGTATAAATCCCACCTGATCATGACATATAACCTTCTTGATCACTTGCTGGAGTCTTTTTGCTAGTATTCTATTTAAGATTTTTGCATCTATGTTCATTAGGGAAATTGGTCTGTAGTTTTCTTTTTCTGTTTTTGATCTCCCTGGCTTTGGAATCAGTATCGTATTTGTGTCATAAAAGGAGTTTGATAAGACTCCTTCTTTGCTTATTATATCAAATAATTTGTATAGTATTAGGATTAATTATCCTTTGAATATCTGATAGAATTCACTTGTAAATCCATCAGGCCCTGGAAATTTTTTCTCAGGGCGTTCTTTGACGACTTGTTCAATATCTTTTTCTGATATTGGATCATTTAAGTATTCTATTTCTTTTGCTGTTAATATAGGCAATTTATATTTTTTCAAATATTCATCCATATCACCTAGATCGCTAAATTTATTGCAATATAATTGGACAAAATAGTTTTTAATGATTGCCTTAATTTCCTCTTCATTAGAGGTGTGGTCTCCCTTTTCATCTTTGATACTATTAATTTGTTTACTTCTTTGCTTTTTTAAATTAGAATAACCAGTAATTTGTCTATTTTATCTGATTTTTCCAAAATACCAGCTTCTAGTCTTATTTATGAATTCAATATTTCTTTTACTTTTGATTTTTTTAAGTTCTCCTTTGATTTTTAGTATTTCTAATTTAGTTTTCGTCTGAGGATTTTTAATTTGTTTATTCTCTAGTTTTTTAAGTTGCATGCCCAATTCATTAACCTCTCCCCTCCCTAATTTGTTAATATATGCACTCAGTGATATAAATTTTCCCCTTAGAACTGCTTTGGCTGCATCTCATAGGTTTGTTTTTAATTAGAATAACCAGTAATTTGTCTATTTTATCTGATTTTTCCAAAATACCAGCTTCTAGTCTTATTTATGAATTCAATATTATTTAATTTCCAATTAGTTTTTGGTTTGCCTCTCCATGTATTCTTACTAATAACTATGTTTATTGCATTATGATCTGAGAAGGTTACATTTATTATTTCTGCTTTTTTGCATTTGTTTGCCATGTTTCTGTTTCCTATTACATGGTCTATCTTTGTGAATGTTCCATGTGCTGCTGAAAAGAAGGTGTATCCCTTTTTGGTCTCTATTTATTTTTTCTACATATATCTATTAACTCTAAATTTTCTAGGGTTTCATTCACCTCTCTTATCTCTTTTTAATATATTTTTTGGTTTGATTTATCTACATCTGATAGGGTTGAGGTCCCCCACTAGTATGGTTTTTTTTTTTATCTATTTCCTCTTCAAGCTCCACTAGCATGAAATATACTGATTCTGTGACGTCTTGTCCTGATTTTACTTTTTCTTCCTCTTCTATTCTGAATACTTCATACTTTTCTGGAATTGGAAAAAAGAAGCAATACCGCACAGACTGGCCGTGGCACCATGCTAAGGAGTTCAGGTTCCATACCATATACATCAACAAACTGCCTGTTGGGGTTCGGACCTAATTATTTGAGTAACTGGTTAGTGATCTCGGGATTGGCCTCTAGAGGCAGCCAGCGGTGACTTTCCATGGCTAGCTTGTTAGGGTTTCGGATCTGTCTCCCCACTCCGCCTCTGACAGCCACAGGCGCCCTCGTGGCTTCCGCCCCTGCGCCTCCTACTTCCTCTTTTTCTATTTCTGTTTCATTTGCTCTCTTTTCACTTCCTTGAAAGAAGTTGTCAATTGTCATTTCTTTTCTCTTTTTCTGTTGCTTACTCATGTTTCTTCCCTTCCTTGTTCTGCTAGTTTGAGCAGATGTATTTAATGATCTTTGATGAAAGATCCAGCTGGTAATGGAGGTTTGTAGTTACTTTCTCTGCCCTCTGAAGACTTCTTGTCTGTTCAATTGTTGGGATTAATCCTCTATAAATTGGATTAATCTTACTGCTTTATCTGCCCTGAGGTTAAAACCTTGAGGGGAAGGAAAAACAAACAAACAGAAAAAAAAACTTGGGGTGATAAAAAGGAGCGTTTTCGCTGAACTGAGCTCACCAGCAGTGGGGTCCCCCTGTGCTGTCCTCTGTGTTTCATCTGGTTTTCTTTCTTCTTGAAGCCCCATGTTCTCTATCTTGGTATGAGGAAGCCAAGCTGTCTGAGGTCTGGGGTTTGGCTCCCTCTAAGCCACCATCTTCTGCGTGTTTTTGCTGTGTTTCTCTGGTTTTCTCCTCTAGTCACCTCTCCAGTGCCTGTGTTTGACTCCTTGAGTCTGTTGCAGCAAGGCCCTCTGTCCCGACTGGTGCGCCCAAGGGCCTTGAGATTTCCTGGGCCACTGGAGACTCCACACAGCACATGGGGGAGGCATCCTGGGATCCTGGGATTCCCCTTCTACACCCTCCGACCCTACAGTTCAAGAATTGAAGCGTTTTTCTTGGTGTACCTCTTTAGTTACCTTTTTCTTGGCCTACCTCTTTAGTTATGCTGCAGTAGGGTTCCCCTTGCTCTGTCCTGTTATTAGATTTGGTACTCTTTCTTCTCGAAGTGCATTGTTTTCTATCTCGGTGTGTAAGGCTTTAAGATTTGCTCCGTCTACTCTGCCATCTCCCTGTAAGTATGAGAATATTTTTTCTTAAACTGGGATATTTGTTAATACAATTTCTTTTACTTTCCCCTCTAGATCTCTCCCTGATTGTCAAACAAAACAAATCTAAGTGTTTATTCTACATTAAACCCTTCAAATTCTTGAAGATTTCCATCATATCCCCTCCTATCCCAACCAACTCTTCAATTCTCCAGGCAAAATACCTCAAGTTCATTCAACAAATCCTTTTATGATGGTTTGGTGTTCTACTCTGTTTGACTGATACAGGATATTTTTTGGCAAGGACATAGAAGGGAATACATGGACATTTTGGGGAAGACATGGGCTAGTCAAGAGATTTTTCAGGGAGGGATGGGCAATTGCCATTAGAGGAGTCAGTGGCAGCTGAAGGAAGGAAAAGCAGATGGTCAATGATGGTAATCCCAGAGGAGTTTTCAGTACTACAACAAGATCCTTAGCTCAGACTAGTGGATGCTGGATGGACAGAGGTTCTCCCTACCCCTCTCCCATCTTCCAGCTTGGAATAACCTGATAACCTAATCAATTGGGTAAAAATGGAATATAGAACTAGGAGGAGTAAGATATTTAGAGACATGAGTTAGGTTTGGGATACATGGTATCTAATCCTGAGGAGTATGGGCATGGACGTGGGAAGGAGATTATAATAATATTATAATAATATTATAATGATAATTATACATAATTATAATATTAATATAACAATTTTAATTCTTTTGCTTTGGTTGTGACTTGAGTTCAAGGGTGTTATTTTCACTTATTCTTTCGTATGTGAGTCATACCTGCTTTCCTTGATTTCCAAGGGCTCATCTACTCAGGTCAATCACCAGACTGTTTATGTAGGTCTAGTGCTTCAAGAAGTCAGTATGAATCAAGCTGTGACAGGATTTGGAGATCACTGTAGGCCACTGGTAGTATATATCAGCAGGAAGGCAGAATTTTTGTTATAATAGAAAAAGAATCAGAAGAGGAAAATGTCAGAGAATAAATAAGTCAGATCAAACAGTATCTAAAAGGTTAGCAGGTGGCATCATCATCATCTTTTGGGGGACTTTTGGTGGCCTTAATAGAGGTATAGCATGTATAGCTGAATCTGACAAGATTGATGAGTAGTGTGGTACCATAGCTAAGTATGAGATAGAGGCTCTAGAAAACAACGGAAAAACAAAGTGACCAGAGAGTAATTCCAGATTCTGCGCATCAGCTATAATTGCCAAAGGACGTTAGTGACAAGCTTTTTTTTGCTATTAGAATGTCTGCCTTAAGGTACTCATAGCTCCCTGATATTAGAAGGGGGATGGAGTAGAGGAGGGCAGTCTAACCTGGTTGGGGTGTAGAGATGACCTCTAAAGTTCCTCTGATATGTATCATCAGTGGTGGTATTATATCCCTTTCTAGGTTTCCAATAAATCTACTTCTTCCCCATTCCATTGATCCTTTTCTTCTCTCTACTTCTATTAGTCCTTCTAAAACTGCATATGATGTGGTTTTAATAGCCTTTTTTTTTTTTTTTTTTTTTTGGTAACTCTCCTCTGGACATCCTCAATTCAATGTTCCTTCTAAAATGTGATAGGAACTAACAGAAGATTACATATGTGGTCTGATCAAGGCCCAACACAGTGGGATTATCACCCTTTTAGTTATATATGTATGTTATTCTTTTATTAATGAAGGCTAAGATCTCATTAGCTATTTTTTACTGCTGAGTTTCACTGCTGACTCATAAAGATGTTGGAGATTACTAAAACCCCAAAGTCTTTTTCACCACAGGTCCAATCATATCCCTCCAAAATTAAGAACTATATACAATTAAAACCTTGTCTAGGAAGTAGTTCCTTGGGAGGTTTATATATTTATGTCATTACTCAAAGATGACATTAATAATGGTGATTACGATTTATCTCAGGTCTGGTACAAATAATTCTTTTTGTTAAGATTCAAGAAAAATATTAACTGAATATGATGATGATGATGATGATGATGATGGTGAAATACTTTCAAGGAAGTGCAAGCATAGTAGTGTGAGGACTAAAAATCATACCTTTCAGATATATAGGTTGAGAGATTTGGATTTTTTGACCCTTAGAAGAATAGACATAGGTAGGGCATGGCTACTTGCTTTATATATCAGGCAGAGAAAGGAATGAATTTTTTCATTTAGATTTGAAGGGTGAAAGAACGGAAATGAAGATTTTATTTCAGGATAGGGAAAATGCTGCAAATTGAATAGGTTGCCTTGTTTCCAAATTTAACCAGTTTTTACACGTACTCTTGATCTTGTTCCTTCTCATTTTTTCCTATACATTATCCTCCAAATCGGTTGTTTGTCTTCAAGTTCTCCCTATTGTCCTTCCTTTTTACCTATAAACATGATCGTGTTTCCATTGTTAAAAAATTAAAAACAACTTTCTAAATACTTGTAATCATGTCAATGAGTCATTGTATATTTTTTCTTTTTTATATGTCCCAATACATAGAAAACCCTGTTTTCACATCCCCAAGTGAGTCATCCCATATAACAAATAGAATTTTTAAACACACACAAAAAGAAAATAAGTACAGTTGATCAATACATAGAAAAAGTATATAGCTATATGCATGTATATAAAGTTTATACATTAGATATCAAACTTAGGAAAATTTTGATAGTATTTTTCTACTTCCTTGTCCTAGATTTATTAATTTTGTCTGTGAAGAAACTTCTCTGTTTCATATAATTAAAGTTATTTATTTCATCTTTTTAATAACCTCTAACTTTTGTTTGGCTAAAACTATTCCTACCCATATTGTGATAGATATATGATCTGCTTTTCCTGCAATTTTCATAAAATAAGACATTCAGTGAGAAAGTTGTGTGTTCATTGAAAGCATTTTGCCTAATATGGCAAAGTTATTAGTCTAAGTGTAACTTCTGCCAAAATATTTTCCAGATATCCTAGAAATTTTTTTATCAAATGAGGAATTTTTTTCAAAGACCGAATTGATGAGTTCCATTGTTTCTGATTCTCCTTCATGTAGTCTGTTCTAATGATCTAGCTCTCTATTTGTAACTGATACTAGGTAGTTTTAGTAGCTCTGTAATATAGTGTGAGGTCTAGAGTGTTATTCCCTATTCATCACTACATCTTTTCATCATTCCCTTTAATATTGTATGCCTTTTGTTCAAATATTTTTTCATATCATTTTATCAAGTTTTTTACAAAATATCTCTTTGGCAATTTGATTTAGTATTTGCTTTTGAATATAGGATTAAGAGTAAAAATTGACTTTGTTGGTATTGTCATTTTTATTATGTTGGCATGTCAAATCAGGAATATTGACTATTCCACCATTTTAAAATTTCTTATTTCTTTAACTTAGTAAAGTTTTAATAAGGTTAAAATGTTTACTTCTCATATAATAAAATGCTTTGTTTAAACCTTTAAAATGATATTATTAATTGGGTGTTTTGAAGGAATGTTTATAGATAGAAACTTTGGTGTTGAATTACATACAATAAAATGAGTTAAAAATAAAATAAAATTGGATGGGGAAGAAGAAATTGAAATAATCATCTCATAAAAAAGAGACATGAATGAAAGAAATGTTACAACAAACAGAAGAAATAGATGGGGTGATCGTACCTTATTGTTATCAGATCTTGGCAAAACAGAATAATTCATATTTATAGAAAATATGTTTTCTTAATTTATAAAGAGATAAGAGGATGAGGGATAAAGATTATAAGGGGGATATTAGAATAGCATATAGATTAAGAGGAAGGATGGCAAGAGGATGAGATAAGGGAGAGAATTATAAAGGTCATTTATATTAATAAATAAGAGGGCAAGAAGGGGATAAGAGAGGGACCCAAAGAAAGGTAAATAGATTAATAACTAAAAGGGTAAAGAGGAGGAGAAAAGGAACCTTAAAAGTGAAGGGAAGGAAAATAAAGATGGGACTGATGAAAGGATGGGGATTAGGAAGGTCATGGTTATAGAGAAATTATTTTCCTGAGAAGAATTAAAGCAAAAAGAGAGATAAAGACGACAAAATAGTGAAGAAAAATAGAATAGGGTGAAAATAACTAATAATTATTTTTGAATGTTATATTGAGACTAATTCATTCAGAAAATGAAAATGGATAGGAGAATGAATTAATAAAACCAAAAATCCAACAATATGTTGATTTTTAAGAAACACATTTAAAAATGAGAGACACAGTAAAAAAAAATGATAGAGTATAATATATTATGCTTCAGCTGACAAAAAAAGAAAGGGTAGGAATAATGATCTCAAACAAGGTCAAGTCAAATAGGATTAATTAAAAGAGATGTATGAGGACCCTATATTATATTAAAAGATACAATAAATAATGAAGAATTGTCAATACTAAACATTACAGTATATTGGTTTCAAGGCAAAAGAGCAGTGAAAACTAGGCAATGGGGGTTAAGTGACTTAGCCAGGGTCACAGAGTTAGGAAGTGCCTGAGGCCAAATTTGAACCCAGGACTTCCAATTTCTGGGGCTAGCTTTCAATAAAATCACCTAGCTGTAGGAAAATTGGAAAAGCTAGAGGAATTGTAGATGCAAATGGATCTATAATAGTGGGTTATTTAAACATTCCACTCTCAGAACTGGATAAATGTAAATAAAAAACAAATAAGAATGAAATTAAGGACATAAATAAAAGCTTATATAAGATAGGTATGATAGCTATCTGGAGAAAATTGTACAGGGATATAAATGAATATACCTTTTTCTCAGAGATATATGCTTTTACAAAAGTAAATCATATCGTGACACAAAGATATATAATTAATTGTAGAAAAGCAGTAATATTAAATGCATCCTTTTCAAATAATAGTACAATAAATTGTATATAATAAGAGACCATGGGATAACAGAATGAAAATTAATTAGTCTAAATAAGTTAATCTTAAAGAATGAGTGATTTCAATAACAAACCATAGAAACAATAAGTAATTTTATTAAAGAAGATAAGACAGCACACCAAAAACCTATCTGATATGATGAAAGCAATAATTAGAGGCAATTTTGTATCTCTAAATGCTTACATCAGTAAAAAAGAGAATGAACAGATCAATGAATTGGGAATAAAGAAATTGGTCTAAATTTTTTAAAAATTAGAAGAGTAAATTAAAAATCCCTAATTTAATACTAACTTGAAAATCCTTAAAAATAAAAATGAGATGAACATAACTGAATGTAAGAAAATCATCGAGTTAATAAATTATGCCAAAAATTAGTTTTATGAGAAAAACAACAAAATAAACCATTGGTTAATATTATTTTTAAAAATAGAGAGAAGAAAACAAAATCATAGCATTAAAAATGAAGAGGGAATTTGCCACTAGTGAAGATGAAATAAAAACAATTAAAATATTTTGTCCAATTATATACCACAAGTTTAGTAACTTAAGTGAAATAGATGAATACTTATACAAATATAAATTCCCTAAACTGACAGGGGAAGAAAGAAAATTTAAATAAACTTATTTTAGAAAAAGAAATTAAACACTCTTTGAAAGAACTTCCTAAAAAAAGGAATCGGGATCAGCTGTATATACAAGTGAATTTTATCAAACATTTAAGGATTATCTATTTTCAATATTAAATAAATTATTTAGAATAATTGATAAAGGATCCTACCAAACTCCTTTTATGAAACAATTATATGCTGATCCTTAAACCAAGAAGAGCAAAAAAAAAAAGAGAAATAAAATTATAGGCCAATTTCATTAAAAAATAGAGATGCAAAACTCTAAATAAAATATTAGCCATAAGACTGCAACAATATATCACAAAGATTATACCTTATGACCAAACAGGTATATAACAGGTATATAGGGATGGTTTAATATAAGTAAAACTACCAACATAATTGATTACATCAACAAAAATTAACATAAAATATAAGATTATGCCAATAGATGCAAAAACATCTTTTGACAAAATATAGCAAATATTTAAATATAGCAAAATATTTAAATCACATACAGGTATAGATATAAACAGATTATCTTTAGAGTAATAAGAAATATATATTTAAAATCATTAGCAAGAGGGAAGGAGCCAAGATGACAGAGATGGTACAGAGGCCCATTTAATTTCTACCAAATCACTATCCAAAAAATTATTATATTAATCCCTAAAACCAATTCTAGAGCAGTTTAACCCACACAAAGAGAGGGTGGAATAATTTTTCAGCCCCAAACAAGTTAGAAGGCTAACACGAAAGATCTATTATAGCAGGGTAGAAGTAGAGTCAAAGCAGGAATCCAAGACAGGCTTCATTACAGCAACAGGTCTTATGGGTAATTGAATCATCAGCAAAGGCTTCCAGAATTAGTCATAATTGATAGAGGGGAGAGGGCAGACAACTGTTCAGAAGGAGATTACAAGGATCCCTTTGCTGGTTTATAGTGCAAGATTCCTACTGCATTGAGCACAAGCAGATCCAGGTCATAGTCCTGGGTCTGGATCTTAGGGTAACAAGGAGCACTAGTACACAACAGTCTCATGGCCACAGGGAAGGAAGAGACCTTGGTCACAGTTCCAAGGCAGAAAAGAATGCTTGTGACTATTCAGACGTTAGAGAATTGGCTGGAAGAGTATTAAACACACATCTTTCATCATACCACTTTGGAAGAACTGAAAACTTATAGATCCTCAGACCTATCTCTGAAAAAAGCTGCATAAAGAATCTGAATCTTAGAACAGTGTTCCTTTCACCACAGTTACAGAGCCCAACTTTAACAGTTTTTTTTATTAGAAGAATCAACAAACACTAGAAAATGAGCAAACAACAACAAAAAGAAACAGAACATATAAAGGTATTCTGGTGACAGGGAAGACCAAATAACAAAATCAGAATACAATAAATTCAGTAGTATTGTATCTCCAAAACCTCTATGAAAAATTATAATTGTTATCAAGTCCAGAAAACGATTCATAAAGGTGCTCAAAAATGATTTTAAAAATCAAGTAAGAGAGGTAGAAGAAAATTGTAAAAGAAATGAGTGATAAGGGAATATGATAAAAAAAAAGTGTCAACAGTTGAAAAAGGAGTCAGAAAAAATATTGAAGAAATGAATAACTTAAAGGCCAGAATAGGCCAATTGGCAAAAGAGGCACAAAAATTCATTAAAACCAGCATTGGTCAAGTGGAAGTTAAATAAAAACGCAGTGAAGAGAAAAAATATTCACAAGGAAAAAAATTCTTTAAAAAGTAGTATTGACCAAATGGAAAAGGATGTATAAAAAACTCACTCAAGAAAATTATGGCTTAAAAATCAGAATTTGGCAAGTGCAAGCCAATGACTCCATGAAATATAAAAAAAATTCATGAAAAGTCAAAAGAATGAAAAAATAGAAGAAATTGTGAAATATCTCATTGGAAAAAGCAACTGACCTGGAAAATACATCCAGGAGAAATACTTTAAAATTAGTGAACTACCTGAAAGCCACAATTAAAGAAAACAGCTTAGACTTCATCTTTCAAGAAATTATTAAGGAAAACTGCCTTGATATTCTAGAGCAAGAGGACACAACAGAAATAGAATGGATCTAGCTACCACCTTTTAAAAGAAATTCCAAAAGGATAACTCCCAGATATATTATAACCAAATTTCAAAATTTCTTGGTCAAGGAGAATATATTGCAAACAGTTAAAAAGTAGCAATTCAAATATAATGGAGCCATAGTTAGTAGAATAGAAGATTTAATATCTTCTACATTAAAGGATCAGAGGACCTGGAATATGATATTCCAGAGGGCTAAGAAGCTGGGACTTTAAGAACCATTTTCCCAGAAAAACTGAGCATAATCTTTGAGGGATAAAATGGGTATTCAATAAAATAGAAGACTTTCAAACATTCCTAATGAAAAGACCAGAGCTGAAAGAAAATTTGCCTCTCAAATACAAGACTCAAGAAAAGCATAAAGTGGTAAATGGGAATGAGAAATGAAAAGACATTCAATAAGTTTAAATTGTTTATATCAGTAGATAGGATGAATATTCTTGTAACTCTAACAACTTTATCATTTTTAGGACAGTTGGATGGAGGACAAGGTTATGAATTGGATATGATGGGATGATACCTAAAAAATAGAATTAAGGCATGAGAGAGAAGCACGTTTTGGGAAGAGGGGGAAAGGGAAAAATAGAATGGGTTAAATTATCTCACATAAAAGAGGCATGAAAGAGCTTAGATAACAGATTGAATGACAAGGGAGGTTGGAAGGGTAGCATGTGATCCTTACTCTCATCAGAATTTGCACAATAAGGGAAGAACATACACAATTAATTGGGTATGAAAATCTATCTTATAGAAGAAAGTTAGAGAAGTGGATGAGAGAATGGGGTTGGGGTTGATAGAAAAGAGTAAATTAAGGCATGTGGTGATCAGAAAATAAATAAAAGCAAATTAGTTGCAGAGTAATACACATAATGATGCAAACATTTTTTGCAACGATTCTCTCTAATGAAAGCCACATTTCTCAAATTCACAGAGAAATGAATTGAATATTTAAGAATACTTGTCATTGCCTACTTGATAAATGATCAAAGAATATGAACAGGCAGTGTTCAAAGTAATTAAAACTTTATATTCATGCAAAAATGCTCTATATTTCTCTATTAGAGAAATGTCAATTAAAACAATTCTGAGGTACCATCCCATGATTATCAGATGGGTTAGTATGACAGAAAATAAAAAAAAAGGAAAAACTTGTAATGGGATGTGGGAAAAATGAGATGCTAATAAACTGTTGGTGGAATTGTCAACTGATTCAACCATTCTGGAGGGCAATTTGGACCTATACCAAAGGGTTGTAAAACAACATATATTCTTTGACTCAGTAATGTCATTGCTAGGTTTGTATCTCAAAGAAATAAAAATAAAAAGGGCAAAGACTTATATGTATAAAAATATTTTAAGCAGCTTTTTTATGGGGCCCAAAGAATTGGAGAGTGAAGATGCCCATTAATCCATTAACTGGGGAAAGACTGAGTCATTTTTATTATAAGATTGTACTGGAATACTATTATGCTATAAGAAATGACAAGCAGGAGTAAAAGAAGAATGATTAGTATCACCAATATTATGTAAATTTGGATTAGAAAGAACCCATTTAATTAATTATAGATACAATAAAATGCCTAATAGTATATCTCCCAAGACAACTCCAGAAATGATATGAACATAATTATAAAAGATTTTTTTAAAGAAATAAGGTCAGATTAAAATAATTGGAGAAATATTAATTATTGAGTGGGCAGAGACAATATAATTAAATTGTTAATCCTATGCAAATTAATCTATTTATTCAATGTCATCCCAATTAAATTACCAAAAAATTATTATATTATACCAGAAAAATAATATTAACATTTATTCAGAAAAGCAAAATAATCAATAATATAAAACAAAACAATGAGAAGAAAGTCAAGGTAGAAGGTCTAGCAGTACCAGATTTCAAACAATATTATAAAGCAATATTTATCAAAACTTTCTGATACTAGGAAATAAAAAAATAGAATGCTGAAAAAGAATAGCATATAACAAACAGTTAAAAGAGATCATATTTTTAGAATAAGAATTCACTGCCAAATGAAACAAATATTCGGAAAACTAAAGGCAGTTTTGCAAAAACTAGATATATGCCATTTATGAAGACAGGATCAACAGACATATAGGGAAATATTCTGAACAAGTTAGGAGAGAAGGGAACATATTACCCATCAGATTTATAGGTAGGAGAAGAATTTATGAATGAACAAGAAATAGAAATCATTGTGAAATAGAAAAATGTATATTTTTGAATACATTAAATTGAATAGTTTTGTATAATTAAAAACTAATATAATCATGATTACAAGCAAAGCTGGGAAAATATTTTTGTGGAAAAGTTCTGGGTAGAAGTATAATGTCTAAGATAAATGGAAAACTTTGTCAAATATATTAACAAGAGCCATCATCTCACAATTGATAAATGGTCAAAAGATATGAACAGATTGTTTTTGGATAAAGAAATCAAAGTTATATTTAAGTATATAAAAATGCTCTAAATCATTATTGATTAGAGAAATGAAAATCAAAACAACTTTGAGATATCATCTCACACCTATCAAATTTGCTAAAATGGGAAAAAGGCAAAATGACAAATCTTGGAACTCACACAGAAAATTATACACTAATATATTGGTGGAACTGTGAACTGATCCAACTACTTTGGAGAGCAATCAGGAATTCTACTCAGTTAAAAAATTGCGTACCTTTTGACTCAGTAATACCACTCTTAGGTTTATTTCCTAAGGTGATTGAGAAGAAAGAAAAGAAAATATATATTCTAAAATATTTATAGCAGCTTTTTTTTTAGTGGTAATGAACTGGAAACTGAAAGTATGTCCATCAATTGGGGAATGGCTAAAAAAGTTATCACATATGATTGTAATGTAATGCTATTATGTCATAAGAAACAACTAACAAGATGATCACAAAAACCTGAAAAGCCTTATATGTAGTAATGTAAAGTGAAGTGAGCAGAACCAGAAGAATGCTGTACACAGTAACAATATATGATGATGAACTGTGAATTACTTAACTATGTTCAATAATATAAGTAAGAATCCAAAACAATTGTAAGGGCTCACTTTAAAAAAAGAATGTCTACCATTTTAGAAGGAATAGCTGTAGTTTGAATGCATTTTGAAATATACCATTCTTCACTTAATTTCTCTATAATGTTTTCTCTAGTGTAACCAATATGTCTTTTGTTTTACAACTTGACAAAAAGAGAAATGTGTATGAAACAATACATATAACCTATGCAATATTATGTTACTTGTTGTGGAGGGGATATAGGTGAGAGGGGTAAAAAATTAGACATATTTTTGAATATCAATTATGTGAGGATTTGTTTCTAATGGATAAGCATATTCATTACAATTCAGTATACATTTATACCAAATCATATATTACATTATTGTTGTTATGTATTATATTGTTATATATAAAATAAATATGCTTTTAAAGAAAAGAAGCACTCCGCAAAAACTATACAAGTTTTATTTATTTGTTTTTAATTCATTTGTTAGATTAATCCTTAGATATTTTATTCATTTTTGTTGTTACTTGGAACATTATTTTCTTTTTGTTTTAGTTTTTAGATATTATATTCATCATTATTATATAGAAATTAAGTTGATTTTTGAGGGTTTATTTTGTAGCCTACAACTTTGCTAAAATTATTTAGTCATGCATCTTTGCTGATTCCCTATAGTTTATATCATGTCATACCATCAGCAAATAAGGTGAGTTTTATCTACTATTATTTTAACCTATCTTTGATTTCAATTTTTTTTATCTTCTCTTTTTGCTGTTGTTAGCATTTGTAGAACTATATTAAATGAAAGAGTAGAATGGACATTCCTGATTTAATTCTATGCCTTTGGGGGAAAGTTCTAGTGTATCCATGTTATATATGATGCTTGCTATTCGTTTTATGTAGATTTTTTATGATATTACAACAAAAGGGCCCTCTATGCCTATACTTAATAGGGTTTTTTTCTGTATCTAATTATATAATCATAGAATTTTACTTGTTTGGGATCTTAATATGATTATGTTGATTGTTTTCCTATTGTTGAGTCACCCTTGTATTCCTTTTATAAATTAAACAATGATTTCTTACAAATCACTTTAAACTGTTTTATAAGATTTTTTAAAAAATGATTTAATATCCTTTAAATATTAGTCTGTTATTTTTCCCTGGCTTGGGTATTAGGACTATATTTGTCTCGAAAAGATTTGGATAGTGCCCTTTCTTTTTCTATTTTTGAGAAAAATTGTGAAGTATAGGTTATTTAAATGTTTGTCCTTTAAATTGTTTTTTTTTTTAATTTTTGATAGTATTCTACTATGAGAGAGAATAAGGATCAGGAGAATTTTTTAGCACCACTTTTGCATTTCCTTTAATGGCTAGTTTAATTCCTTTCTTCTGAGTTTAGATTAAGATTGCTTAATGGACTTCTTTTAGTCTGAATATTTTATATTTGTAAAGGTATTACTTGATTTCTTTTGGGTCCTAAGTTTTGTTATATAAATATGCATGTTATTTTTTGATTCTTATTTTTGTTTCTTTTAGTTTTCTTGTGATTTTCCTTGTTCATTTGCTATTTTATTGATTTCACTTTCTACCATCTCTAATTAGACTAGCTAAAATGTTAACACCTCATTAGCCTTTTCAAGGAACTTAATTTTAGTTTTGTTTATCATTTCTCTGATATTACCAAATCGTATAACTTGAAAATTAGAAGGTACTTCAGTGGTTATCTGGTTCAAATAACACTTGAAAAGAACCCCTATTATAATATACTTGACGTCATCTGGTCTCTAGTTGATGATCTCTAATGGGGGGAGGGAAAAGCCTACTATAACCCGAGGCAGATTAATCCACTTCTGAACACCTCTAATTTTTAGAATGTTTTTCCTTAACATGGAGCCAAAGTTGGCCTCTTTGGAACTTCCACTCATTGTGTCTAGTTGTATCTTCTGGAATCAAATCAAACAAGTTCAATCTCTTTTCCACAGGAATGTTTTATCTTGCTATGTAAATTAATTGTTTTGAGTATGACAGTGCACATTTTGTTCTTTTTTTATTTTAAAATTTTTATATAATTAATTGATTTAGAATATTTTTCAATGGTTCCATGATTCATATTCTTTTCCTCCCCTCCTCCAACCCCCCTCCCATAGTCAATGCATAATTCCACTGGGTTTTACATGTGTCATTGATCAAGACCTATTTCCATATTATTAATATTTGCAATAGAGTGATTGTTTAGAGTCAACACCCCGATCTTATCCCACATGAACCATATGATCAAGGAAACGTTTTTCTTCTGTGTTTCTGCTCCCACAGTTCTTTCTCTGGATGTGGCTAGCACTATTTCTCAGAAGTCCCTCAGAATTGTCCTGTATGATTTTATTTTATAGTAAATAAATGTTACCATAAATAAGACATACACATTTTCTAATAGTCTCTTCCTTCTTCCACCATACTTTCTGATAAGATCAATGAACAATAGGACACTATGGTATAATGGCTAGTGTGTTGGACAAGAAGACTTGAACTTGAACCCTCACATTAACTATTTAATAGTTCTTTGGTCCTGGGCAAATAACTGCTGTGTGTCTGTTTCCTAGCCTGTAAAATGAGGGATTTGAATGGGATGACCTCTAAAGTCCCTTACAACACTTAATGGTATGACCTATGATCTTTGCCATTGAAGGGTCTTAAGCTACCCCTTCTAAATACCTTTTGCTTTTAAAGTATGATTTTTCTTTCTTTCTGAGAAGATAATGCATAGCCTCTTACCTCAGAGTTTCAGCTGCTCAATGACCTCCAGCACCTGGTACATCCAGGTCTGACAGAGAGAAGCTAAAAGAACAACTCAGTGATCTTTCTGAGGGTTTAGTAGGTGAGAGACAAGAGATCACAGAAGGGAGAGTGGGGATATAGAAAGCATGGTTAATAAGGACATTTAATTTTAAAAGAGAACATCAGTGTGGAGATGTGTGTTTATGTGTGTATATGTTTGACACTGAAACTGTGACAGAGACATAAAGGGAAGATTCGCCTTTACATGGGCAAGTCACTTAAGCCATCTGCCTTAATTTCCTAATCTATGAAATTAGAATAATAATAGCGTCTAGCTCCCCAGGTTATTGTGAGAATCAAAGTAAGTATCTGTAAAGGGCTCAACATCATGTCTGACACTTAGTAGGGGTTTAATTAATGCTTGTGCACTTCCTTCCTATTAGAAAAAAATGTTCATTTTTTATGGTTCAAAACAACAAACATTATTATTCTATTCAGGTACTGATGATAAGGTTCCTAACCTCATGGAGTTTATAGTTACATATAACTATCTCTTTCCTAGTATTTTCTCCCTCTCTAATTATTATTTTCTCTTCTTCAGATCTTCCTATCCTAAAAAGCAAGAACAACAACAAAACCCTTGATGTCCCTATAGCCTTATAGGATCATAGATAAAGAACTGGCAGGGATCTTAGAGGCCAATGAGTACAGCCTCCTCATTTTACAGATGAGAAAACACAAAGAAAGGTTAAATGACTTTCAAGCTATCATCATATTAATTCTATTTCTGTCTCCCCTTTCCTTGCCAAATAGCTAGAAAGAATAGTTTGTACTCAGTGCTTTCAGCTCCTTTCTATTCAATCATTTTTCAATCCCTTGTAAGCTGATTTCCATCCCCTGTTACTTGTTTCTACTTGTTTCTGGCATATCTCTCTCTCTCTCTCTCTCTCTCTCTCTCTCTCTCTCTCTCTCTCTCTCTCTCTCTCTCTCTCTCTCCCTCTCTCTCTCCCTCTCTCTCTCTT
>NC_058130.1:316921220-316946513 GCF_016433145.1 Gracilinanus agilis | reverse complement strand
TTTTTTTAAAGGTAGGATACTTTATATTTGTTAGAAATTGATGCCACAATAGTATTAAAACTCCAGAGGAAACATTTAAACTTTGCAGTAAAATAGGCAGTTTTATATGATGAGATCGCTGCCTGGGTAAGGACACTTGTCTATTAGGCTAGCAACATATTTCTCTTTTTGAGAGTGAATAATCTCTTCTATTATTAGCCCTTATTGATATCATTCTAGGGCCCTTTATTTGAAGTCATCCTCCCTGTCCTCCCCCCTTTATTAGGGTTCACGAACACCAAAATCTGCCAATTGACTAGAATTTCAAGAAAAGAGTGGACTTTAATTTCTGCTGTTGTTTTATTTTCATCTGCGAGGACCAAGGAAAGGTGAAATCCTATGTGTGAAACTTAATCTTGCTGTTCTAATACCACTGGGTATAACAGATAGTGCTCTGTGCTTGTCTTTTAAAATGATTTCCCGAAGACTTTACATCTACTATTGCTCCGTTATCATGCAGCTACATTGGTAAAGATTTAAGCCCTTGTATTAGGAGAGACATTGACTGATAGTTAAACTTAGGAACACTCAATAACTTGCTTTGAATTATGTTAGAGGGCAAAAATAAATAAATAACGGCACAGGCTATTGTCTGATTAGGCAGATGAGAAGCCTCTCATTTATGGCTCATCTGTTCCTGTCCCAATGTCGATTGTCGTTTGTAGCACCTAATCAGAATGGAGTTTATTAATCCTTTTACATAATAATTTGCAAAAACAAAATGTAAAGCACACACACACATATATGTAGACAAGCCATTTTGCCCCTGCTACATCTGAGTACCATGATACATTTTACTATCAAATCATGGAAAAATTTAAAAGGTTTTAATTGTCAGGATTTGTTGGATTTCTCTATGGTAAAAGTAGTCATCATGGGCACAACAAATTCCACTTGAATCCACTCTTTTCCCTCCTCTCCACCCCTTTCACTGGAACCTTAGCTCTGGGATGATGGTGCTTATGTCTGGATTTGGGTAGAGTTGACTCCTTGAGTAAACTGTCTGATTGTCACTCCCAGAAAATGAAGTCCTCTATTTATGTGGTTCTGTTTTACTTATTCAACGAAATTAACATAAGAGGAATTGAAATATTTTTTTGTGAAATGCTGCATATTTTTAGTTGATAGAAATGTTATAATTGAGTGTTGAAAATGTAGTCATTTATTTGACATAGAGATAAATGATGGGAAGAATTTATAGTAAAATGAAACCTTACAGAAATAACATTTTAAATATTCAAATATTTAAGACATATTGTTGTCACAGAATTCCTGGCTAAGTGTCTTATGAATGTATAGGTGTTAAATTCAGTAAAAGAGGGAATTGGGATTGTGTCAAAACCAAGTGTGTGCCCTGCTGGTTCCTTTCATTATCAAAATCAAATATTCTTGGGAATTTCATGGCCAACCAAAAAGGAAAAAAAGCCTTAATAAAAGTTTTATATATGGGTTTATACATAGCTAAATAATATCTTTATAGAAGAAAAATATCAACTAAAATTACATGGGTAAGACTTAATTTTGGTTTATTCCTATTCTAGTTTGCAAATGTTATTCTCAAAATCATATTGTATTACTTTTTAACTATGGCAAAAATAGCTGAAAATCTTTTTTTTACTCAAACCAAAAATGTAAAGTGCTTTGCAAATCTAAAAGCATTATATAATTGTTAGTTAATATTGTCTGTTTCTCATATGACTCTATTTTTTTTGCTAATTTTTTTTCTCACAAATTGTTAATTTTATATATATATATATATATATATATATATAATTAATTCTTGGTTTTATTTTGTTGTTGTTGTTGTTGTTTAATGTAGAATCACAGGTTTAGAGTATCAGGATCAAAATGAGACCTGGAGGGTGTCCTAGAGGTCATCTAGTCCAACACTCATTTCACAAATGAAAAAACTGAGGTACATGGGGAGCCAAGAAGGGCACATAGGTAGTAAGTGGCACGTATAAAGATATATAATTGACACAACACTTTATGTCCTTTTAAAGAGGAAAAGTTACATATGAATTATCTTTATTTTTTACCAATAGTTATTTCTACAATTACTGCCAAAATTTTAATCATGCTTATGCAAATGATTCTGTATATCCAGTAAGTAGATTTACTTTCAAGTATAAAGGGTTATTTGTGCTCATGAACTATATACTTCTATTGTAAATAATTGGCCTTCTTCCACAAAATCACCATTAGAAGAAGGATTACACCTCTTTAGATTTTTAAACCAATAGGCTCTCTATTTTTTTTAAAGACCCATTAAGCACAATCAACAAATTATTAGTTACGGATTTTGTGTGAAGTATTCTAATGCATGGATTCAGCTGTCCACTGTCAAAACTTAGGGAAAAAAAAGTTTAACAGAAACAAATTAAGCTTTACAAGGGTTAACTCTGTGTATAAGGAGCAGCAGTGTATATTAAGAATTTTGTCTCCCTGCTTCTTTCTTCTCCTCCCCCTCTCCCCTCCCAAATAAAAAATTAAGGGAATTAAAAATATCAAATCTATTGTTTTTGTGTGTATATTTTATGGGGTATACTTTGGTATCTTATATTATAAAATTATATCTATATAGCTATATTTAATTCTAGAATATAACATTCAATGATACCAAATCACATTGGAACATATATCTGAATGTGTTTCTATATATTTGCATAGACATATATTTGTATATTGGATCTACAATTTCAGGTTTGTAGGGAATTCCTGATGATGAGAGACATCCTTTACCAGTGTAGTAATTTAGCACTTACTCCACAATTTATAGTCTCAGAGAATTGCTAAGAATACTCAGAAATTAAGTGACTTGCCCAGGGTCACACAGCCATTGTGTCAGAAGTGGGATTTGATCCCCAGATCAAAGGTGTTCTGCTCAGTGTTTAAGTTTTTAAAAAATTAGGAGCATTTAGGTTTTTGGCAAATGGCTACAGATGCTGTTTGCTCAATTGTAGAGGGGGGGGGATGACCCTGTGCACCCTAGTCTAATTTACCGCTAATGCTCAGAATAACTTTTACATAAAAATATTTTGTTTTTGCTTGAAATATTATGATCACAAATATACACACTATCCACAACATGGGAGACATAATTCTCCTTTCTCTTTGCACCACCTCAGTCTTTGGGGAGGGAAGAGAATGAGATTTATAGCTAAACTTGGTTCCCATAGAGTATAGCCAGTTCCAAGTCTCAAACCCCCTCAGGTTTGAATCATAGGAACTCCAGTTTCTCAGGGCTTCCATAATGGGCTGGCTGGTTGCACCATCCCTCATGCAATCTTGGCTCCAATGCCACCGTGTTTCTACTTGCCAGTTCCTGTTGGGGCTCACCTCTTGACACCTGTAACTGAGAACCAAAAGCACAGAAGAAAAACAAACACAATCCCACACCCATTTCGTGGAGTCAGTTAAAAGAGTGGGGCCAGGGGAAGGAATGTCCTTCCCCTCTCATCAGTTTAGTTGCTGGTGCCCAAACTGCAGGTAAACTGGGTTCTTCACCTCTTTGATTTAGCAGCCTTTCCAAGGAGGTTCCCTCCATCCACAAGGGAGGGCATGCCAAAGTATCTGTGCAGAGACACTGTTCCAAAGGTCCCTCAAGAGCATCTCCATGTTAGGAGATCAGGATATGCCCAGAGAAGCCCAGGTTATAATAATAGCAGTATTTTTTCCTTTTATTGTTTACAAAGTATTTTTTTCAAAGAAACTCAGTGATGAGATACTATTATCTGCCCCATTTTCTGCATGAACAAGGGTTAATGACTTACTCAGAGTACCATATCTAGTAGATATATGAAGTTGGACTTAAAATTTGTATGTGGTGATTCCAGTTATACGTTTATGCCACAATGACACTCAAAATTTTGCTTGCTGAAAATGAAAGGAAGTTTAAATTTAATCAAATATTTAATTTTTTAAAGAAATTCAGCATTTGTTTCCCAAATAAGTGATTTTTTTATGCCAGAAGTTAATCTTATCTGACTGTTTTCGGGGTGGTGGTGGAAGAATGAATAAATTAAAAATAAACATCTGAATAAACTTCTTAGTCCTTGGGATCCTATCTGAAAGTGTGGAGAAACTTCAATGAGAAGTTTTATGCTTCTTATAAATACTTCTGCATATCTCATATATTGTCATAATATTTCAGCTCTCATAAATTGTCCTTAATTACAAATTTTTGGAAAAGAAGTTCTAACTAGGCAAAAAAAGCTTTCCTCAGATCTAAACTGCAATAAACTCCCAGTGGATATTATCACAGAATCTCTGATTTGATCTTACATTAGAAATAGATTGAAAATGTATAAATAATCTTATTAGATCATTTTCTTTATATAGAAAGCATCACAACAGGATTTAATGAAAAGAACACTGGATCTAGGATTAGAAGACTTGGGTTCCAATCCTGACACTCACTGGGAGATCTCAAACAAGTAGTATAAGTACTTTGGACTTCAATTTCTTTATATATAAGAAGAAGAAGTTTGAGTGAAGAACCTCAAATGTCTCTTCTAAAAATATGAATCTATATAATCCCATCTATTATATACAAATAAGAAGGAAGTGATTGTAGTAAATTTACCAAACATCTATTTAACTATGTCCAAAGCATTGGGTTGACTCTGTGGAGAAAAAAAATAATCCATCAACAAACATTTATGAAACACTGTTATATGTTCAGTCATTTTTTCAATCATGTCCAACTCTTCATGTTCCCATTTGAGGTTTTCTTGGAAGAGGTACTGGAGTGATTTACTATTTTCTTTTCCAGCTCATTTTATAGATGAGGAAACTCAGGCAAACAGGTAAAGTGACTTGCTCAGGGTCATTAGATTAGTATCTGAGGCTGAATTTGAACTCATGGAAATGATTCTTTCTGATTTCAGACCTAGCATTCTTTCCACTGTGCCACCTAGCTTCCCAGCATTGGGGATAAGAGCAAAATAGTGAGATAGTTTCTGTCCTCAAAGATTCAACATTTTTCTAGGAACATATAACATATTCAAAGGTCCCTAGATATATTAATAATTAATTATATTAATAAAATAATATACATACATATATACAGTGTTTGTGTGTGGGGCAACATCAGGCTAATGGACTATTCTATCAACTGTTCCTTGGACTGGCAAGCTGGGTCCCTGGAACTCTACTGGCACTTGAAGGGTGCATGAGTTATTCAAGGAAGCCTGCACATTCGCCTTTGAT
The DNA here is from genome assembly GCF_016433145.1 of Gracilinanus agilis. Lineage (NCBI taxonomy): Eukaryota > Metazoa > Chordata > Mammalia > Didelphimorphia > Didelphidae > Gracilinanus > Gracilinanus agilis. The sequence goes on along the minus strand of NC_058130.1, from coordinate 316,941,263 downwards.
GTCTGCCTTTTACTCATCTCTTACTGTGGCTCCTGGAAACTTGGCACACAGACTAAACCAAGTTGAAGACAACCAACAAGCCTTAAACACATTGGTAAGTTAGGAGGATTCAACCCCCAGCACATGAAGATTTCCTATAGTGAAACGGATGGAGAGGAACAATTTTTTCCAAAGGCCATAGAGGTGAAAGCGGGCATTGTAGAATCCTTACACTTTGGTCAGACATTGAAGACTCAAGTCCACTGCGTGATGGGACATCATACTAACTTTTGTCTTGGACTTTGATGACTAGAAGAGTGAGGCTGATAAATTTGCAACTCTGCTTTGTTTAAATCCAATTCCTACTTGAGTCAAGACATCACCCTGTGAAGTCATTGGTCCTCTTCAAAACAAAGGACAAATAGTGGTTACTTGTTAAAGAGGTAACACGCATATTATAGGTACACACTTCCATGCTTAATGGTTGAAATTTATTAGGCAGACTTCACTATCTTTTAGGAATGACTAATCTAGTGATATAGTTGGCACAAAGTTGGCACAACTCCATAGCATCTCCCCTAAAGTCTGTGACATTCTCCCACCAGTGCATAGGGAATCCAAGAGAAAGCTGGCTCAGACTTAAGAGAGCATATGTAGCAAAAGGGCTGCATGCAACTTCTGGAAATCTTTTTACTGAAGTCCTCAAGATGTTTCCTTTCAGTGTATGGTGTAGTTTTTCTGGTGACTTCCCACAGAGTCTTGAATTTGGCTTATTAAATTAAGCCCATTTTCTCATTGTGTCCTATAATCTGCCTTTGCTGTTTCAGGAACACTCCTAGGACATGAATGAAAAATTCCAAATCCTTTATTCCTCTAGAGTTTATGAAGTCCTGCTAAGACCAAGGTTGGAGCCAGAGGAGTGCGGTGGTGTGGAGGGAAGACTGAGGCTTAAGACTACTTTTCTTTTCCTTTAGGAGTTTTATTCTCAGTAACTTGGCTAGACGCTTCCATGCTTCCCAGACACTGGAATCTCTGGGTTCTGAACTGGCTTGCTCGTTTATATCATATGATCCAAAGGATGTGAGCAGGTTTCCTTAACCAATCAGAAGACACCTCCTGCACAGTATCATTCCAGTTCAATGACTTTCAAAATACCTAAATAAATTGAGAATTTTTCCTGTCCCTAGTTGAAAGCTTGATTGATTGACTGAATTCAGAAGTGCTCCCAATTAGTTGAGAAATTGGGACAGAGCATCTTGTTACTTTAAGTGGAGTGAGGTAATTGATTAATTAGCTTAATTGACCTGATGGTTAAGTCCATGTACACTTACAAGATCACTGAGAAAGTAAAAAAGAACAGAGGAAAAGGCTTGGGACAGAACACATGCATAAGGAACATTCTAGTAGAGAAAGTGAGATATAGATGATAATCTTTCTAAAAATACTGATAAGGAAGACTTGTATGGGCAGAAAAAAAGAGAACCAAATGATCAACCGTATAATCAACGCTTTCAATATGAGAATATTTGAGAGAATGCGCTGTATGACAGGGTCAAATGTTGCCAGGAGATTAAGAAGCAAGGAAGACTGACAAAAGGCCAGAAAAAAGAATATCACGATTGACCTTAGAAAGCAGTTTCTGAATTTTGGGGTCAGAAGCTACATTGCAAAAGGTTGAGAAGAGAATGAGAGATGAGGAAGTAGAAATTTGGGGCAGTAAATTTTTAGAAATTTCACTCCAAAAAGAAAAATGGTATAGGATTGTATCTTGAAGGGAAAGTGTTGTTGTTTTTTTGATGGCAGAATTTGAGAGAGAGAGAGAGAGAGAGAGAGATACAGAGAGACAGAGATAAAGTCAGAGACAACAGTGATAGAGAAAAAAGGCAGATAGAGATAGAGAGAGACACAGAGACAGGCAGGGAAATAGAAAGAGAAACAGAGAGAGACAGAAAGTCGGAGAGAAGGAGGGAGACAGAGAGCCAGAGACAGAAACAGAGACTGACAGAGACTGAGACAGAGAGATAAGAGAGACATACAGACAGGGAAGGAGAGACAGAGAAAGGGAGACAAAACTAGAGAGACACACAGAAAGATTGTACATAAGAAAGGGTTTAAAATTTTGAAAAAGAAAGGACAATTAAAGAGGAAAGTTCCTATAAGAGACTAGTGAACCTGGAGTGAAATTAAAAGATTGGGCTGAGCAAAGGGGAAGGAAAAGGCCACTTCATCCTCTGATATAATGATGATGAGGTAAATTTAAAAATACAGTTGGAACAAAAACGGATTTCATGATGAAGATATTCAATTAGATCATGAATTTTCTTGACTTGGAAAAGGGAGAGGTGATGTAAATAGTCTGAGAATAGGAAGTTTTGGAAAAGTCACTCTCAGGAATGGAGTCTTGTAAAAAGAAAAAGAACTAGTGTGCAATGGTGAAGGACAAGTTTTGATTACATAACAAATTTGTAGTGGACTATTCAGCATGGTTTCATGACTTCCTATATCCGAATTACTTTGGAGTTATTCCCTCTATGGTTCTATTCTATTCTTATTTATCTGCAGCTAAACACAGAGTTTCAGAAACAGAGATAGCAATACAACAAGGAGCCAGTGGAGTTAAAGGGAAAAGACAGAAGGAAGTTAAACTCATTCTGTACACAATCACATTTTGAAGTTAAGAAAGTGAGATCAGATGAGGTGTTATTTTCTGGGAAACGAATGAGTTGAAGACTGACTGGTGAATAATAATTCATAGACTCTACCCTCAGCTAGCTTACAATGTGGCAAAAGTTATAATTTTGGTGCTATTGGTTATCATTCTGATTTTTATTAACATGTTGAATTTCTTGCTCTTAGCTTTAGACTAACTTCTTTCATCTTTCACCTCTGTTAATTTATCCATTTGACCTTTCTAACTCTTTACAGAGGAAGAATGCATTATTTTTCACTAACTACAAATCACAACTATCCCTCTATGCATGATGCTATGCAATTTCTTACACATTTTTTCACTTATGTATTAAAAATAGAATCAAGTAAAGAAATTGTATCATAGTCAGATTATCTTAAAACAAATGCAGTGAGGATATTCTCAAAATTGCTTATGGAGCATAATCAATTTTGCATAAACTTACTATGTTACAAGTCTCAAACAGATAGAGAATATATCATATATATTTTATTTATAAGCCACTATGTGAAAAGTACTTTAGTGGATATATATATATATATATATAATATATATATATATATATATATATATATAAACACTGAATAAGCAAAGTTTCTTTCTTACCTACCTTTTTTACTTGTGGTCACCTCTTTGAGAGATATTCCTTTTGATGCAACTATATGTTTATTAATGTGAGAGCATTTCTTATAAGTTACTTATATCCAGGAGTGGAAATAGTGTTGATTCTAAGTAATTTTTTTGAATTATGAATTCCAAAAATAAAATGGAGAAAATTGTGGTATGAGAATGGATTATTATAAGTTATCTGCCAGCTACTGTTTTAAAATTAATCAATAATGCTCTGGAAATATGTTGAAAGGAAGAAAAATGTTTTTTCTTTCTGTTTATAATTGAGTTTGGTCTCAACCTCTTTGAAAATTACATAGACATATGTTATTTTTGTTCTTTAACCTTTTTGATCTGAGATTGACTTGGTTTTTTGACCTTGCCCTAGAACACCAAGAGTTCATGTTCATGATGTAGAGGTCATTGAGCCTACAGCAGCATGCCTGTGTTTTGTTTTAACAGCTTAATAACAAGGTGAAGTGGAATGCTCTAGGGAGAAGCTCTAATGGCCTTTATTGCTTTTGTTGTTATTATTAGGACCTTTTATGATAATTGTTTTCAGAATTCCAATCAGAGCTTTTTTAGAATTTTTAGTTTGAATACCAATTTATGCTGTCCAAGATTCCATTTCTGCTCTGCTTCGCACTGTGTTAATTTTCATTAAGTTCATTATATTTGAGATGTCTTAAGAGATTTATTTAAAATTCATTTTCTGATTAGATACATATTGTATACTTTTATTGCTATAACAGTACCAAATTTTTTTCTAAAGATAACAAGATCTGAGCTGTGGTTGAGCTACAATTCCTCAGTGCCTAAATCTAGTCTCTTAAGGATATTAATATGTTACTGTAATTATTTCTGATGCATTTGATGAGGAAGAGAGATTTTAATGTAAGTAGTCTAAGGGACTTAATATTACACAGGTGTTTTTATATGCCTCTTTAGACACTAAGGATTAGACAAACTAAACTTCAAAATAAGAAGTCAATCTAATTTTCAAAGAGTTAGTTAGTTGATTAGTTGATAAATAAAGAATATATATATAATTAACAAAACTATAGCTCTAGTAAACTAGTATAAAGCTTTTCTTATATTTAATGTGTCTCTTGGATACTAATAGTCTTTCAAATAATTTTTCAAAGAATTATATGCTAGGTACATTTTATTTACTAATGCAAGCATACATTATTATTCTTACCTAAGGATATATATGGCCCAATATAATGAAAGCTTTATTAACATAGGAAACACCAATCATTTTTTTTTTAAACCCTTAACTTCTGTGTATTGTCTTATAGGTGGAAGATTGGTAAGGGTAGGCAATGGGGGTCAAGTGACTTGCCCAGGGTCACACAGCTGGACCAATCATTTTTGAGAGACTGTTTAGTTTGGTCCTAGGTAAGAAGATAAAGATAAAATATAGAATTCTGAAAAAAACATGACATAAGAAATTTAAAAGGGTAGAAATATTGGTCTCTTTTTATGTGTAGTTGTCACTTTTTTTTTAAAGCAAGAGTATATAAAATGCCCTAGGATGGGATAAGATAACTCGATATTGAATAATTTTCAAGTTTTTAGACAAAGGACAAACTTCTTATAAGAAATTTAATTTTTATGCTCATATTTTTAAATTTTAAAACTCATGCTAATAACTCCCCAAATGCTTCACTTAATTCTTTATCCTGTAGGCTAGGGAGTTGATAGCAGCTGGGATCACCTCTTCTCAAAACTCTCTCTTCCTTGATATCTTATGGTCTGGTGCTCTCAAGGTTCCCCAGGGTCTTGACCTTGCGTTTACATCTTAACCTTGTTTTTTGTCTTTCCATCCATTGTCCTTTCAATAAATTACTAAGACTTGCTATTGTTTCTTCTACAGAGCTCTTTCTGCTTCTCTTTTTCCATTTCTAATTACTACCTCTGGTCCACTCATCATTCCCACTTGGACAGATAGTTTCTCTTCATTAGAGTCCTTGTCTTCAGACTCTTAGTTACCATACACCTTCTACATCCTTAAAATTAGCATTTATGATTTTAATGCGCTATCACATTTTCATCTTTCTCTTAACTCTTATGATTTTGTCACTGTTACTTCAACCAAATAAATCATTTCCCACTATCTTGTTAATTCTTACCTCCATACCTTTGTCTAAACAGCATGTAAAATTTCTATCATCTTCACCAGTTAATGCACTCTGCCTCCTCCCATAATCAGTCTGAAAGTTTAAAGGTTAAATAAACAACTTAGTTGAATCCCTTCATTTAAAAAATTAGGAAATTGGAGTTCAGAGATGGGAGATTACTTCTCAAAATCATGCAGTAAATGGTTAGGCTGTGATTTAAACCCAGGTCACTGACTCTAAAGTAAGAGGTCTTATAATGTACTACCTTATTTAATGGGGATTAAATGAAACTGGAAGCTCACTGAGGGCAAGAATCATTTTTTTGTGGATTTTCTTTTCACTTCCTCCAACAGTAGAAGAACAAAGAAAAGTGTTAGTTGAAAGGGTAATTGGAGAGACAGATGGAAAATGATTCATATATTTAAAATTATTTTAATCACAAAACTCTGGTAACAAACAAGGAAACTGACTCCTGAGTGAATTATGCACCATTCAGTTTTTTTCTCACGAAATTACATTTTATTTTTATTTTTTTATTTTTAATCATTTATTAATATTTTTAACATTAATCATTTTTAACATGGTTACATGATTCATGCTCCTACTTTCCCCTTCAGCCCCCGCTTTCCCCCCACCCATGGCTGATGCACATTTCCACTGGTTTTATCATGTGTCCTTGTTCAACACCTATTTCCAAATTGTTGATAGTTGCATTGGTGTGGTAGTTTCAAGTCCACATTCCCAATCATGTCCTCTTCAGCCCATGTGTTCAAGCATTTGTTTTTCTTGTATGTTTCCTCTCCTGAAGTCCTTCCTCTGAATGTGGGTAGTGTTCTTTACCATAAATCATTCAGAGCCGTCCTGTGTCATTGCATTGCTGCTGGTACAGAAGTCCATTACATGCGATTTTACCACAGTATATCAGTCTCTGTGTACAATGTTCTTCTGATTCTGCTCCTTTTGCTCTGCATCACTTCCTGGAGGTCTCTCCAATTTGCATGGAATTCCTCCAGTTTATTATTCCTTTTAGCACAATAGTATTCCATCACCCGCATATGCCACAATTTGTTCAGCCATTCCCCAATTGAAGGACATCCCCTCATTTTCCAGTTTTTTGCCACCACAAAAAGCACAGCTATAAATATTTTTGTATATAAGTCTGTTTATCTATGATTTCTTTGGGGTACAATCCCAGCAATGGTATGGCTGGATCAAAGGGCAGGCATTCTTTTATAGCCCTTTGAGCATAGTTCCAAATTGCCAGCCAGAATGGTTGCATCAGTTCACAACTCCACCAGCAATGCATTAATGTCCCAATTTTGCCACATCCCCTCCAGCATTCATTACTCTCCCCTTCTTTCATTTTAGCCAATCTGCTAGGTGTGAGGTGATACCTCAGAGTTGTTTTGATTTGCATTTCTCTAATTATTAGAGATTTAGAGCACTTTCTCATGTGCTTATTGATACTTTTGATTTCTTTACCTGAGAATTGCCTATTCATGTCTCTTGCCCATTTATCAATTGGGGAATGGCTTGATTTTTTATACAATTGATTTAACTCCTTGTATATTTGAGTAATTAGACCCCTGTCAGAGTTTTTTGTTATAAAGACTTTTTCCCAATTTGTTGTTTCCCTTCTGATTTTGACTACATTATTTTGTTTGTACAAAAGCTTTTTAGTTTAATATAATCAAAACCATTTAATTTACATTTTGTAATTTTCTCTAACTCTTTCTTGGTTTTAAAATCTTTCCTTTCCCAGAGATCTGACGGGTATACTATTTTATGTTCACTTAACTTATTTATAGTTTCCCTCTTTATATTCAAGTCATTCACATATTCTGAATTTATCTTGGTGTAGGGTGTGAGATATTGATCTAAACCTAATCTCCCCCATATTGTTTTCCAATTTTCCCAGCAGTTTTTGTCAAATAGTGGATTCATGTCCCAAAAGTTGGGCTCTTTGGGTTTATCATACACTGTCTTGCTGATGTCATTAACCCCAAGTCTATTCCACTGATCCTCCCTTCTATCTCTTCTCTTAGCTAGTACCATATTGTTTTAATGACTGCTGCTTTATAGTATAGTTTAATATCTGGTACTGCTAGGCCCCCTTCCTTCACATTTTTTTCATTATTTCCCTTGATATTCTTGATCTTTTGTTATTCCAAATGAAATTTGTTACAGTTTTTCCTAATTCAGTAAAGAAGTTTTTTGGTAATTTGATAGGTATGGCACTAAATAGGTATATTAATTTGGGTAGGATGGTCATTTTAATTATGTTAGTTCGTCCTACCCATGAACAATTAATGGCTTTCCAATTGTTTAGATCCAGTTTTATTTGTTTGGAAAGTGGTTTGTAGTTGTTTTGTATAATTGCTGTGTTTGTTTTGGTAGATAGATTCCCAAGTATTTTATATTGTCTAGGGTGATTTTAAATGGTGTTTCTCTTTCTACCTCTTGCTGCTGTGATGTGTTGGAAATATATAGAAATGGTGATGATTTTTGTGCATTTATTTTGTATCCTGCAACTTTGCTAAAGTTGTTGGGGGAAGGGCTTCTTCCTTTCGAATTTTAGTGAGAGCTTTTTCACCCCTTTATAGCATGGAAATGCCCCAATTCCACATACCTTCAATGCTGCGCCCTGTTGTGGGGTCCCTTCGTTCATCTGGATTCGTTTTTATGTCCCCGTGAGGAGTCCTGTATGCTTCGGTTAGGAGAGATCGAGCAGCTGCTCCTTACTCTGCCGCCATCTTAACCAGAACACCATTCATTTTTGATACCTTTATCATTGCATACTACTATAGATCTGGCTTTGGCATACAGAGAGCACACAGGCTTGATTGAATCAAACTGAAAATTTCTCTAATGCCAGGTTCTGAATGGTTTAGTGCTATGACTGTAGTTCTAGGGGACTTTTAATTTACTTGACAAAGTTGTAGACTACAGCTCATGAGAGAATTGATTCTCATTTTATCTTTTATCAATAGGGAGAAAAAAACCATACTAATTGAAGCAAAGATCCACTTATATATGTGTATTTCTTCTCATCCAAGTAGATACTCATTTGTGGGCACGAATATGTCCTTGTGCATTTGGATTTATGTAGAAGATACTTCTTTTTATGAAGAAAGGCTATTTTCTAAGATTAATTCCCACTAACTAAAGGAACCCTGTTGTTATATGCATAGCATTATTAGCATTGCACAGTAATTAAGAGACAATGAAATAATGGGATGCTCTCAAAAGGTTCAGAAGTTCATTTCAGGTAAGTGTTATTGAGGTTTACCTGTTGACTTTTTTTTAATCAAGCAATCTGTATATTTAAGTGGATCATGTTGATAGAAGCTGCAGAGTCAGGATGTTATAGCTGGCTTATTTAGAATTCTTAATAAAATTTTCAGGGAGCAAGGAAGCTTCTGGGATGTATATGAACTAAAGGGGAAAATAAATTCCAACTTTTGGGAAATTTTCAAAAGCAGATTGTTGTAAATATAATGTTGTAGGACCAAGAGGTATAATGAGATAAAGCTTGATGTTATTAAAACTTTGCCTTTCCAAAAAATTATTCCCTTCTCTCCAAGAACCTGGAAGATGAGTAAGTTAGAATTATTCCAATTCAGTTCAGTTCAGTTCAATTCAATGAGCATTTGTTAAGCATGTGATACTTATAAGACAATGTGCTAGGACCTAAGGACAAAAATGCTTCCTTCAAAAGGGCTTGCATTCTACTACAGATACAAATAATACAATAATCAATAGAAAGCATATTGGGGAAACATATCAGCAACTGCAAGATTAGAAAAAACCACAGAGAGAAAGTGGTACCTTAGCTGAGATTCGAAAGAATTCCTTCTTTCAGCATTTTTCTCTTTTAGTAGCCTAATTTACACATGCCTGTGCTGTAAAATCAAATAGTATGTTGCAAATCCTGCTTGTTTCTTTCATTCAGCTAAATGATTCTATTGCTTATGTAAGTTAATTATAGAGTTCAGTTTCATACTTTTCTGCAACCATTACAAAAAGGCTGAATTGACTATAAGAGGCTGGATGCCATTGTATTCCCCAAATATATTGCCCTTCTTAATCTTTTTCAGAAACTGCAAGGCTAAAGTACCCTCAACTGTACAGAGAGCAAATACTATGTCTTTACATATATGACATATGTTCAAAATAATATGTACTACAAAGAGGGCTCAGTTACATCTAATCAAGTCTTTGCTCTGATACTAATTACCCAATGACTTGAAATTAATCCTTTCATTTCTCTGGCCATCAATTTCTTAAATTTAAAATAAGGGGGTGTGTTGAGTGAGAACTAAGACATGTAGATCCAACATCCTGGTCTAGTAGAACGCATGTTCAGCTTAGAGACAGAAGAGGTCAGTTCAATTCCTGCTTCATATATTATTTAGCTATATAGTCATGAGGTAATTCTCATAGTTTGTTTCTCCATCTCTAAAATGTGCTTAATAATATCCATTAAGTAGGCACTATCTTCCTCCTTGGGTCTTTGTGAGGAAAGTACTTAAAGACCAATAGAAATATGTTATTATTACTATTTTATATTCTGCTAACCTTAGTTTAACCATAACTTCAGAAGGAAGGATCCAGGTTCCACAAAAATCAAAATCCTAGATGCATGCTCCTATTTTCCAGACCTTAGCCTCCAAAGACTATTACTTATAGGCTTTGTGTGCAAAGGTCAATTACATTTCAGATGGACTCAACATTTATTAAGTGACTACCATGTTCAAGGTAATTATGATATACAGTGATCCCTCACCTATTGCAGGAGTTACATTTCAAAGACAACTGCAATAGGTGAAAATCCACAAAGGAGGGGCATTATATTTATTTTATTATTCTTTGATGGTAAGCATCTTCCTCTGGTGCTTTGGTTCACTGCCAGAAGTCTTAGAAGGCACAAAATGTTTGGGTGGCAAAGGGCTTGAAATAAATTCAAACTTCTACAAAAACTTCACAAAAACACAACGCTGCAGAGCAAAACTAAGTTCAGTGGTCAGACGTCTATGTAAAGTAGACAAGGAGAGATGCTGAGCGTATAGACACAGTGCAGAACAAACACCCTGATGGTACAGTCACTGAACCAATTAGTGCCCAGATTACAGAACACAGATCTATGGTTGGTTGCCTTTCATTCCATCAGCCAACAGTGTGCATGTACAATCTCACATTGGGAAACTTGTACAAGTGGTAGTGGTGTACTGCATTTCTTTTTTGTGTAGTACAGTATTTATCCTTAAACTCCCACAATATAACAAAAACTCTGCAATACAGAATTATATATACATACATATTTATATTTTTATAATATGTACATATTATAATTTATACATATATGTATGTATATATATATATATCTTTTTTTAAACCCATGACACAGTGAAGCCTCAATAAGTTAACCATGATATAGTGAGGGATGGCTATAATGGCAAAAACAAAATAATGTCTAAGTTCAATGAGCTTATGATCTACTGCAAGGATTCAGCATCTATAGCAATAGTAATAATAATAATATTTATATAGTATCCTGTGTCAGGTACAATGCTAGCACTTTAGTTATCTAATTTGAACCACACAACAACTCTGAGATTTAGGTACTATTATTTTCCCCTTTTGACAAACAGGGCAGAGTGATTTGCCCAGGGTAACATAGATAGTAAAGGTCTGACTCCAGATCTGACACTGTAACCTTGGTGCTACCTGTAAATGTAAGTATAAGGAAATTTGAGAGGATAGAGAGCACTACTAGCTGTGGTAATAAAGGAACATTTAATGAGGGTGTGCCACCTAAGAGGAACCTTGGAAAAAATATAAGGATTTTCTGAGATATGACAATAGGAAGAATGCTATCATAGACATGGTAGATGTCATAAGAATGCATGGAGACAAGCTATGAAATGTTAAGATCAGAGGAAAACTTCTTTGATTAGTTATAAAACAATATCTCAGACAGTTAGTAGGATTTCCCCCCTCCCCCATTAAATGGATAAGAATTGGTTCTATAGGTAGAGATTGTTGCTGTTGATCAAGAAAGATGACAAAGGAAGGGAAGGACCACCACCACTCTAGTCTCCACCTATTCAACAGAATTTGGGAAAACCACAATCAAATATCGTCCCCTTCCATACCTGACAATTCTCTTCATCTCTCAAAATATAGCATTACTCAAAAACCAAGGCCAGACATGGATCATGAGAAGAGTAAGAATGGCATGTGGCATGTAGTCTCCAATCTTTAAATATTTCTGATACAGAAAAATTGGTAGCACAGAGGAGTTAAATGGAAAGAAATAGTGGGATTATCCACTATGAAACAGTAAATTCCAAAATGGACTACCTCCCTACACTGTCCTGGATGTCTCCATCCTTTCCTCACCACCTGGACTATGTAAGGATGGGATTTGTGCAAGGGGGATGGGGCAAAAGGAGCCAGAGAAGGAGTTGCTGACAGTTGAGACCAGGGAGAATTCTGAGAATTTCTCAGAGGGAGGAGAGAAGAGAGGTGTTTGGGTGGAGGACTAGGAGGAGAGAGTAGGAGGACATCCCAGCTGGGATCCAGTCCTGAGGGCTTCTTGAGGATCTTTCTTTGGAAATGGAAACCCTGATTGCCTGATCAAAGCCATTCCACCGCATCCCACTCATCAAGAATTCACCCATAGAGTCAGCTAAGTTTTTGGACTCCATTTTGGGAGTGATCTCTTAGTCTCCTTATCCCATTACCCAACCTTGCTGAGAGACCCCCTTTCAGTCAAAACTTACTCAAAACCCTCTCCCTTGTTGTCTCTTAGGCATACCAAAACACTGACTGATGAATGGCTTTTGTATTTGCAATTCAGGGATTGGGGAAAGGGGTGAAGGGCAGAGGGATTTTGGGGTTCCCTCTTCTCTATTTCTATGGGGTGTGTCACTTAGGAGGGAACCTCTGGGGTTCCCATTCCTAAGCTTCTTCCCCCACCCCTTCTCCTTCTGTTTCTATTTCTAGTTTTCTGTTTCTATCCTTTTCTATAATTGTAAGTTTTAGCTGAAAGGGGATCTCAAAGCAAGGTTGGGTAGTGGAAGAAGGAGACTAAGAAATAGCTCCCAAAATGGAGTCCAAAAACTTATCTGACTCAATGGGTGAGATGTGATGGAATGGCTTTGATCAGGGAATCAGGGTTTCAGTTTCCAAAGAAAGATCCTTAGGAAGCCCTCAGGACTGGATCTGAGCTGGGATATCCTCCTTCTCTTTCCTCCTAGTCCTCCACCCGAACACCTCTCTTCTCTCCTCCCTCTGAGAAATTCCCAGAATTCTCCCTCCTCTCAACTGTCAGCAACTGTCAGCAACTCCTTCTCTGGCTCCTTTTGTCCCATCCCCCTTGCACAAATCCCATCCTTACAACTATTGGCAGGAGAGGAGTAAACTAGAGTGGCAGCATTCTTGAACCTGATGAAAGTTGGACAGTGAGAGCTGGTAGGTGGCATCCTATGGGTATCTGGGAGATATAAGGAAGTACCACAAACTCTCACATTTTCCTTAGGGCTCTGGTTCTTTCCCTTTGAAGTCAGGCCTACCAAAGAGTACAAGGAGGATTCAGATGGCTAAATTTTTTTTTTAAGTGGGTATGGGGGACATTCTATGTGGTCCATGAAGATTTCTATCTATACTCTGACAAAATAATGGTAAATCTACTCAGTGTGAAAGGAAATTCTTGGTTCTCTTTGTATATTCTGAGTTTACACTTGGGAAAAGGGAATGCTTTAATTCTCTTTGCCTAGTTGGAGTTATAACTTTGGTTAACAATAACTTAAGTACCCCTTCTTAGTACCTCACTTGATTGATTACTCTCCTTTTTCTACCTTTTAATTGAATCAACACAAGCTTGAACTAGGTGGAGGAGCTAGAAAACCACTTAGTGAATTCACACCCTACTTAATGCTAGGTGAGAAGCCAGCAAGATACTAGGAGAGCTTCCCCCTTTTTTCTAACTCAAACAGCCAGAAGCTTTTGGATTATTTTAAGAGTTCACACACTCAGAAATGTGTGAATCCTAGAAGGAGTGTTAACACCTTTAGAGGTGAGAAGTTAATACCACAGATACTGCCCCTGGGCAGTGCTGGACAATTTGACAACTGTGATTAGTCCCTGTTAAAAGGGGCAGGGACAGGAAACCACCATAAAATCCACAAAACCCTTCCGCTGAGACAGTCTGGTGAAGTTGAGCCTCATGGAGAGGGTGTCCTGGAGATAGTCTTCAAGAGAAGTTCACTGGGGATTATGGATTCAATTTAGATTCTGACTCCTGGACTCCTTTGCCTAAGTGAGTGAAAAGGGCCTACTACTTTCCTAGTTTCCTAAAAGGCTAGCTTCCATCTTGGAGGAGGTCTCATAGTTACTCACTACCAGCTCTCTTGGCTGAGGACTAGTATAAGTATTTTCTCTAATCTCTCTCACATTTCTCTACTTTATCGTTTCTCTCTATTTTGTAAATAAACTTCTGACAAGATATAATAAATTCGGCAACCATGTTACTTTACATAATCTAAGTCCCACCACTAAATTTAACCTTTATATCAGGTATAAATTGCCTCCATCATGACTCTTGGTAAGCATCTACTCTAATAACTTTTTTGGCCTTGTCCCCAGAATTATACTACACTCTACCTGAGGCTGATTCTTACCCAACATTAGTGCGAATGAGAGCAAATAGATGCCCAGAGTTTGACACTGAATGCAGAAGTGCATGGGATGGGTAGAAGGAAAAAGATAAAAAAGGATTTTGCTCCTTTAACCTAGAGCCATTTATGGTGCAGTGGATAGTGCCAGTCCTGGAATCACTAAGACCTTTGTTCAAATATGGTCTGATCCACCTACTAGATGTGTAAATCTTGGCAAGTCACTTTACTTTGGTTTCCTCAATTGTAACATCAGAATCATGATAGCATATACCTCTTCGAATTGTTGTAAGTATCAAGGGAGGTAATATTTTTTTAAAAAGTCTTTAGCACAGTGCTCAGTACATGAAAGGCATTATATTAATGTTGATACCTTCCTTTCTACCCCTGATATCTTGCAAAAGCTATGTATGGCCCAAATAGCACTCATTTAGCAAAATAATTATTGAAAACAGAAAATTATAGTCTTTTATTTTACTTTTCATAGACATACTTATGATTGTAGTATTGGGGGATAGGAATGAGTATTATCTTAGTTCCATTTCTATTCATTCTCACTATAGTACAACAATCCAATTGTGCTCAACTCTTTGTGACTCCTTAGACCATTTTATCCATAAGATTTTTTTCTTTTTTTTAATTAATTAAGAAAAATTGTCCATGGTTACATGACTCATGTTCTTTCCCTTCCCTACTCCCACCCCCCTCCCACAGTCAATGCACAATATACAGTTTTCTTGACAAAGATTCTGAAGTGGTTTGCCATTTTCTTATTCAGTACTTAAGGTAAACAGAGTTAAATTAGTTGCCCATGGTTACACAGCTAGTAAATGTTTGAGACTAAATTTGAAATCAGATCATCCTGACTCCATGCCCAGTGCTCTTTCTATCCACTTAGACAACTAACTGCCCCAAGACATCTACCTGTCCTGTGCTATTTATTCTAATAAATTTTAAGCCTCTGTAGTCTGGTTTACATCACCTTTCCATTGAACCTGCTCCCTCTAAGGTTTATATATATTTCTTATTTGCCAAACCCCTTCCTCAAACCTCATTAAAAAAATCTTTTTATAATGTGATGCTGTTGTCCAAAGTCTTCTCTTGGATACTATCTCCTTCCTCAGCTTTCTTGATGCTGTTCACTCCTTGTTTTTCATTTTCTCATTCTCCTTTGCTGAATCATTATCTTGAGTCTCTTCTATCCCCTCAGCTCCCATGAGTTTGTAATCCATCTTGGTGTAGGTGATTTAAGGAGGTATATGTGTATATACACAAATATATTTAGTTATAGACATCACACAACTGTCTACTTGGGGGAATATACTAGGTAAATTTGAGACATACTATCTAGAGAAAGGAGAGAGTTCACACCCAGTAGGCACAGGAACAATTTTTTATATAAGTTGGCCTTGAACTAATATGCAAATTAATCTAGGGATTCTAAGAAGTCCAAATAAGGAGGCTGTTAACTAGTGGTATGGATGACAGCTTTCATAAAGATATGGATGTAAAGGAGAATTTATAAACTTGGAGAGTTATCCAGAGGACTGAGAGGTGCTGAGGGTAATGTAGGAAAAATGTGTCAGAAGCGAGGCTTGAACATAGGCAGATAAGTGGTGCAATGAACAGAGTAAAACATTTTTCCAAAATATTATTTTACATTAAGGTTAGCTATTTTTATTCCTGATTCCAAGACTGACTTTCTATCCATTAACCTGCATCACCTCTTTTTTTAGCACTAAAAAAAGTATATTGAGTTGGTAAATTCGTAGGGGTATAAATAATTGAGATTTTTTAATGACTAACAGCACAAGAAGAGGTTAAGATGATGTACTCTTTAGCATAACTGATTTCGTCAAAGAGAATCTTGAGGCCTTTGGCAAAATTATTATCATTCAATGATTCCTTGTTGCTTCTTGTAGTTAGTTCAGATTGTTAATGTTGATATATAAGTATGGCAAGTTGAGAGGCTTTTAAAGTCTTCTATGCCTATTGATCAGCCATAGTTCACTTTTTCTCATAAGCATATGTTGCCAAATTTCCTTATGTTTTCAAAAGATAAGCAGATTATGTAAAACAGAAAACTTAAGTGGGAAGGTTTGCATATTAATACATTAAATTAATTTTTATTAAGAATTCTTATACCAACAATATAATATACATAATGGCTCAAGCACACACCATATATATAAATGTATATGCATATTTGTGTATATAGATATATATCTATACACATGTCTTCATTTGTATATAGGTATATATGAGCATATATGTATACCTATACATGTACATGCATGCAGATGTGAACACATACTGAGGGAGTCGGTGTCAATAGATGAATCTATAGTTTGGTTTTTTGTTTTATACAGTGGAAGGATCCACAGATATCGAGAAAGGGAAGACACTAAACAGCATTCAAATGTGTTACTATGCCACAGAATCATGAAACTCATGTACAAAATATACTTCAGTGCAGACAGGTTCAGAGCTAAACTCAACTATTTCAATTCAGTAAACATTCATTGATTACCTACTCTGTGTACTGCTTGAGAAAGTAACTATATAGATGAAATCATAGACCTTTTAAAAGCAGGGATTCTTAATTTCTCATGTCAGTAGTTGTGATAGACCCCTTTAATGGTTTGGTGAAGACTGGACTCCTTCTTAGAGTAATGTTTTTAAATGCCCAGAATTAAAAACATAGACTTACAAAAGAAGTCAATTGTATCAAAGTACTATTATCAATATGTTAAGAATTGTGCTTATAATCTCTCTAATGTTAGGTATCGAATTATTATTATAAGGTTGAAATGGAATTGTGGGGATAATATGCATGAGAAATTATGGAGTTTTAGAAGAGAAATATGAAAGAGATACCAAAGATTGAAATTGGTGAATGAATGAATCAAGATATTAACCACACTCCAGGTTAAGATGGCAGCAGAGTGAAAAGCAGCACTTAACCTCTCCTAACAGAAACATACAAGAGTCCTCAAGGGGACATAAAAACAAATCCAGATGAACGGAGGGACCCAACAACAGGGTGCAGTGTGGAAGGTACGTGGAATCAGGGCATTTCCATGCTATAAAAGGGTGAAACAGCTCTCACTAAATCGCGGGCTGAGCAACCCCCCCCCCCCCACACACACACATACCACCTACAATGCCAAAGCCAGCTGAAAAGAAATAGAGCAAGTTTGGGGCACCCATTGCGTCACTGGCAGCTCCAGGGCCTGTTCCTGAGAGCAGCAAGAATTAGGACGCCAAAAGGCAAAAGAATGCACACGGACTTTGAGCAAGGACACAGAGCGCAGGCGCGGTTGGAGATGATGAGAAAGTTGGAAAAGATTTGGCTAGAGAAATGGGAAAGAGCTCAAAAGGAAATCAGGCAAGAAAATAACAGTTTAAAAGGCAGAATTTTGCAATTGGAAAGTGAGGCTCAGAAATCAAATGAACTGATAAGCAAATTTAACACCAGAAATGACCAGATTGAAAAGGAAAACCAGTCCCTAAAGGTTAGAATTGAGCAATTAGAAGCTAATGATCTCTCAAGACAGCAAGAACAAATATAACAAAGGCAAAAGACTGAAAAAATAGAAGGAACATGAAATATCTCAATGAGAAAGTGACAGACCAAGAAAACCAGTCTAGAACAGACAATTTGAAAATCATTGGTGTACCTGAAAAAGCAGAAATTAATAGAAATTTGGACGCCATACTAAAAGAAATTATTCAGCAAAATTGCCCTGAAGTAATACAACAAGAGGGCAATATAGACATTGAAAGAATCCATAGATCACCCTCTACACTAGACCCATAAAAGACAACTCCCAGGAATATAATAGCCAAATTTAAGAGCTTCCAAGTAAAAGAAAAAAATCTTACAAGAAGCCAGAAAGAGACAATTCAAATATCAAGGAGCACCAATCAGGATCACATAGCATCTGGCAGCCTCCATGCTAAAAGTCCATAAGGCTTGGAATATGATATTCAGAAAGGCAAGAGAGCTAGGCCTTCAACCACGGATCAACTACCCATCAAAATTGAATATATACTTTCAGGGGAAAGTAAGGGCATTCAACAAAATTGAAGATTTCCAAGTATTTGCACGGAAAACACAAGGACTAAATGGAAATTTTGATATCCAACCACGAAAGTCAAGAGAAACATGAAGGTAAATAAGAAACAGAGGGGAAAGAAAGATAACTCATGATTTTTAAATTTGCCTTTTTAAGGGCCTCAGTAAGATCTAATTATCTATATTCCTATGTGGAAAAATGCTATGTATAATTCTCTGTAGTGAACTCTATTCACTATTATAGTATTCACTATTATAGTAATCAGAAGAATAATTCATAGGGAGAGGTTGGAATACTAAATGGTCTAAGATGATATTGGGGTGGGAAAGAGGAGGGGGTGAATAACAGGGGACACAAAGAGAAACTTGAAAGAATGAGAAAAATAGGATATTCTATTACACACAGAGGGCATGGGAAGGGGAGGGGACAAATACTATTATAAGAAGGAGAGGAAGAGAGCACTAAGAGGTAATATTTAAACCTTACTCTCAGTGTAATCAACCCTGAGAGGAAAGAGTAGCTATATTATCCATTGGGATATAAAACTCTATCTAACCCTACTGAGAAAATCAGAAGGGATAAACAAAGGGGAGCAGAGGAGTGGGGAGGTCAAAAAAGGGAGGGGAGAAGAAGGGGGAGGGAATTTATTAGGCCTTTAAAAATAAAAATATGGGAATAATAAGGGAGGGGGTAGAAAGGGAAGTTAATCAAGGGAGGGGATAAGAGATACCAGCTTAAAGCAAACCACTGGTTTAAAAGGAAATAGTTTAAGAAGAAGGGGTAAGAATAGGGGACGATACGAAAATGTCAGCAATTGCACAACTGATGATTATAACTCTGAATGTGAATGGGATGAACTCGCTCATACAACAGAAGCAAATAGCAAAGTGGATTAGAAACCAAAATCTTGTCATATGTCGTCTATAAGAAACACATATGAGGCAGGTGGACATACACAAGTTTAAGGTTAAGGGCTTGAGCAAAATCTTTTGGGCATCAAATGAGAAAAAGAAGGCAAGAGAGGCAATTGTGATTTCTGACAAAGCCAAAGTAAAAATAGATATGATTTAAAAAGACAGGGAAGGTCATTACATCCTGATTAAAGACAGTATAAACAATGAGGAAATATCACTGCTCAATATGTATGCACCAAGTGGCATAGCATCCAAATTCATAAAGGAGAAACTGGCAGAGCTCAAGAAGGAAATAGATAGTAAAACCATAATAGTGGGAGATCTAAATATTCCTCTTTCAGAACTAGATAAATCAAACCAAAAATAAATAAGAAAGAGGTAAGAGAGGTGAATGAAGTCCTAGAAAAATTAGATTTAATTGATATGTGGAGAAAAATAAATAGGGACAAAAAGGAATACACCTTCTTTTCAGCTGCACCTGGTACATTCACAAAGATTGACCATGTAATAGGGCACAGAATCATTGCAAACAAATGCAAAAGAGCAGAAATAATAAATGTAACCTTCTCAGATCATAATGCAATAAGAATAATAATTAGTAAGGGCACCTGGACAGGCAAATTAAAAACTAATTGGAAATTAAATAATATGATTCTCCAAAAAAAATTAGTCAAAGAAGAAATCATAGAAACAATCAACAATTTCATTGAAGAGAATGACAATGATGAGACATCCTACCAAACTCTGTGGGATGCAGCCAAGGTAGTACTCAGGGGAAAATTTATATCCTTGAGAGCATATATATACAAATTAAGGAGGACTGAGATTAATGAATTGGGCATGCAACTCAAAAAATTAGAAAGCGAGCAAATTAAAAATCCCCAGATGAAAACTAAATTAGAAATACTAAAAACCAAGGGAGAAATTAATAAAATTGAAAGTAAAAGAACTATTGAATTAATAAATAAGACT
>NC_058130.1:316840281-316916285 GCF_016433145.1 Gracilinanus agilis | reverse complement strand
ACACACACACACACACACAAACACACACAATTATATATATATATATATATATATATATATATATAAAAATATATATTTATAGCCATGCTCTTTGTGGTGGCAAAAAATTGGAAAATCATGGGATGACCTTTGATTGGGAAGGGCTAAACAAACTGTTGTATCTGTTGGTGCTGAAAGGAGTAATGAACTGGAGGAATTCCATGTGAACTGGAACAACTTCCAGGAATTGATGCAGAGTGAAAGTGGAACCAGGAGAACATTATACACAAAGATGGATACACTATGGCACAATCAAATATAATGGACTTCCCTACAACAGCAATGCAATGAACCAGCACAATTCTGAGGGACTTATGAGAAATAATGCTATCCACATCCAGAGGAAAAAACTGTGGGAGTACAAACAAGAAGAAAAACAACTACTTAATCACATGGTTTAGTGGGGATATGATTGGTGATGTAGACTCTAAAAGATCACCCTAGTGCAAATATTAATAATATGGAAATACACCTGGATCAATGACACATGTAAAACCCAGTGGAATTGCTCATTGGCCACAGAAGGGGTGTAGAAGGAGGGGAAGGAAAGAACATGAATCATATAACCATGGGAAGATAGTCTAAATTAAATAAATAAACTTAACTAAAAAAAAAAGAAGTCCATATCTTAATATGGAGATAAAAGACATGGAAACTTTGGCAACAAGAACTTTCTTTTCTGGATTTTCAAAGGATGTTACTATGGCAGCTGGAGGCACAGTTGCCAAGCTGTACTGTCACAGAGGGTTGTTACTCAGGACCAAAAATGAAGAATGACTATTCCAAAAGTTTCTAGTCCAGGATTCTTAGATGACTTCACAGAATCTTCTGTGTGGATTAAGTGGTAAAATGGTAGTGTTAGGTTGACTTTCCTGTTTCTTGTTTCTTCCTGAGGGTATTCTGCCTCTTTGGCTAGGATGACTTGCCTTCCTTATTGGTGACTATTGGTTGGTAGTTGGTGAGAATGACTGCTCCATTCTCCACAGTACCTGATTATGAAGGCTGAGTGGAATCAGCACCTTGGGTCTGGATGGGGCAGAGGTCAGCCATTTTCATGGCTCCTGTGTCTATCTGCCTGTTAGTAGAGTTGGTGGCTAGTGCCAACTTAGTGAACTGATGTTGGCAAGTGACCCACAATTGGTGTCAGTGAGGAAGGTAGATTTTTTCTACATGATTTTTCTCCCCTCAATATTGTCTGTAGGGGTCAGGATGGGAACAGGTCTTGTGGTTTGGAGTATATTGCTATTCCCAAAGCTTTTTTGGTTTTGGGTTTGGGTTATATCTATTAGGACTGAATGAAGATGGTGACCAAAGTAGTAATGATAATCTGACTTGCCTAGTATTTACTGTGGTTGTCAATCTTCTACTCATGATCTCCCACAAGTCCTTGGAAATATGAAAAAGGGTCTATGAATCCATGTCTACATCAAGCATAGTCATTTTGTTCTTTACTAAGTTTCAACAAAATATGCAGTAAGATCTAGTATAAACAAATAAGTAAAAGTAGCTTATGTGGAGTGAATAATGCCTCCCATATAAATATATTTTCAAAGTTATGTGGATGTTGTTAATATTAATAAAATATCAATTCCTTGAAAGGTGTCTTTGGATTTGTGATAGAACTTTGTCATCATTAATTGAGCATCAATCAACAAGTATTTTTAAGAGTACCTACTATGTGCCAGGCACAGTGAACACATTTTATCAATCAATAGATAATAGCATAATTATTATTATGTGAAAATCTTGAATTTTTCATTTTAAAAAAGTTCTTTTTAGGTTGAGTTTAAAAGAAATGTCCAAATACTTTCACTGCAAACAATGAAATCGCTTCATAACAATCCCACATATTACTTATTTGGTTAGATAATAAAAAAAAAATTTAAAGTCTTATAAAATTCTCAGGCCTCAAATTTAACACAGATATAGCCAATGCCCATTTATAGCCATTTTATCCCTTGCCTCATAGTAAGTATATGCCACTGTATTATTGTCTATTTTGAGTAACCTTGCATATGTTTTGCATTTATTACAGCAACCCTCTGGCTATCTGAAAAAGCTAATGATCTTATTAAATAGCATCAAAGTAACTATGGTAATTTTTCCACCTAAAATACACATAAAAATATGAAAATCCTTGAAACTCTCTAGAAAAAGATGACCTTGTTTTTAAACAATAATTGAACTCTGAAAATGCTTTAAAATATTCAAAAGCCCCTGGGGCATCCAACTACAATGGATTATAAATCTCCTGAATCAGTCAAAAAAATTAGTGCTCTACCGTGAGATTATGACCAAACAGATTTTTAGTCAGGGCAAATTTGAATTGCCCCAGAGGTTTTTGTTGGGAAAAATTAGTATCTGTCCACAGGCATAAGATAAAAAAGCTTTCAAAATAATCTCTGCTGGTAGCAGCAAACTGACTCATTCTCTAGTACTAATTAGATCTCTAACTCCTTCTTTGATTAATATTGTCTTTATGTTGACCTTGTTCCGGAGCAGTCATAATCTCTTTGTTAATCAGGATCCTGCACATAGTGGGTTCTTAATGCATTTTTTGTTGTTATATTCTTTTGAATTGTTGCTCTTTTAGTTTTGCCAGAAGCAAGTTTTTAGAACATTTTGATATGCTCTTATATGCAGTTCTTTCTATTTTCCCCTCCTCTTCTCCAGTCTTCTTAACTCCTTTTTTCCTTTCTCTTTTTTTCTCTTTTCTCTCTTTTTAACAATTCACCACCTTTCTCCAGTTTCCTTTATAAGCACAATGAAACAATTGTATCCCAGCAAAATTACATAGATCTCTACATGTGACTGAAATGACAACTTTGATTTCTATAAGACTTATCAACCCTTAAAACAGCACAGTTCAATTGCTATACCATCTCTTGTGTCAGGATATGTAACAATAAGCCTGCTGCTTCCCAAAGTGTGAAGGCATTTATTATACGTATGATCCTCCCTATATTATAGATTATGGGAATGTAAATTTTGGAGGTAATAATTGAGGGAAATTTTTGAGTGAGTGGATAGATGAGACTAAAATTATGACCCCAAAGTGCACAGCTCTTTAGGAATGACTAAAATTAGTTGAGCTTATTTTTTTATTTTTAATTTGCAAAGAAAGCATCAGATCATAGATTATAGAGCTGGACAAAACCTTAAGGCCATTCAGTTTAATTGTTCCCCAACACATGTGTTTTACAAATAGGGAAACTGAAGACCAAAGAGCTTACCTGATTTGTCCAATGTCACACCACAAGTGAATGTCTGAAGTAGGACTCCAACCTAATTTTTTTTCCAGTTCCAAGTTTCTTATAATATTCATTGGACCGCACAATCTCTCATCTTCAAAATCATCATCTCTTATTTTTGTTAAGTGTAATCATCAAGTATAACCAATTGCAGGGTTTGGACGTTTAGGTAGAAGACAAAATTTAAAAGAGATGCTCTCTTTCTCATTTCTCTCCTATCTTAGGATGTCAACTAGCCAGTAGGGGAAGAGTAGCTACTTAGCATCCCCACTCCCCCCTGCCCCCTGACTTTATCTTTTTCATCTTACTGAGCAGGTAAGGGAAAAGGACCTTTCCTTGATCCACAATTCTACTCCATCTTTGGCATTAGATACCAAAGATTCACTGAGATGTATGAGTTGTATGATACCCAATTCTGGCTCACCAAGGATTCAATTAGCATAGAAATGTACATGGTCCTTACTTGTATGGTTTATCTATCCCTGCTATTTGAGAACTTATAAGAAACTTTAATAAAACCCAAACCATAAGATTCTTTTATAATTAGCTCAGCCCAGATGGGGAGAAACTCAAACATTCTAGATAGACTCTCTGATACATTTAATGCTATGTAAAACCAGGTCCTAATTACTGTGAATAATGAATACCATGAAGTGACTGCTTGTATTAGCACTATTTGAAATTTTAAGTATGTAAAACATGATAATTACTTCTAGTCCAATGGATGCATATATATATATATGTATGTGTACATATATATATATATATATTGCAAATTCTAATAATATTACTGCTTCATAGGATCCTTTATTTGTAATATGGGACCTAGCTATAGACAAAGCTACTCACTAGTAATATTCCCTACCTGTACACAATTAATATCTATCAGTTACAGATCATTTATTTTTCACCATAGTTTACAGAAGACAAAAAATCAGAAAGTAGGATCAGTTTAAAGAAATAATCTAGTGTCTGCCAGATATGAACAAGAAGAAGGGGACTTGTGCTTCTACTTTCTTTCTGCTGATCCTCAGGAACAACCATTATATTTTGTTCTAGCAGTTCCTATCAGAATTCTTTCTTCTAGAGCAACAGTCATCCAACATGGTTCTTCTAGAGCAACAGTGGTCTGGGAACTCTTTTAAGAGGATTTGCAAGATCAAAACTATTTTCATAATGACACTAAGACCTTAACAACTTCAAATGTAATACAGAATGATGAAATCCACACTAACAATCGAGGACCTGTTTGTAGGTCCTTAATTTTTAAGTGTATAAAGGGTTTCTGAACATGACGAAAGAACTTTTCTGGAAAGTAGAGGCCAAGTCATTTGGGTAAACCTACAGTGCTTAAATTCTAGTTCCTGAATTTATATAATATATGCTGATAGAATAGGGGCTTCCTTCCTTCCAATCTTCATCATGTTGGCACCAGTATAATCAGCCTTCTAATGGACCTTGCTGCAGAGGATGCAAATGGAACTCTTGCTATTGCTCTCACATTCTCGAAACTGAAAAAAAAAAACAAAAAAACCCTGACACTGAAATCCCGAAACAGCAATCTGCCCCTGGCATCATACTCTTAAAAGTGCAATCCAAAAGTTCTGTAGATTATGGTCAATGTGCCAAGTGATTTTTCTTCTTCAAAAACATTAAGTGATTTTTAAAATCTGTTTTAGTTATTTCTTGTAATGCTTATATTTTGCCTTTCTTGGATTTTCTGTCCCATTACCTTCTCAGAAATTCTTAACCAAAACTTATTTAAACTTTATTTTGATAACTTAATTTTAATATGTAATGTGGTTCAATGATCAGCTGTAAATGAAAACTATTATCAGCAATGAAAAGAGCCAAGGGAACTCCATTAGATTATGATGAAAAAGGCCATCTGCCTCCATAGAAGGAACTAGTGGAATCTGACTGCAGATGAAAACATACTATTTTTCACTTGATTTCTTTCATGAAATATTTTCCTAGTATAGGCGATATTTGTTTGCAACATGTTAAACATGGATATATGTATTTCATGATAGAATATATAAAACATATATTACCTGCCATCTTGGAGCAGGGGTATGGAAGGGAGGGAGAGAAAAAACAAGAATCACAAAATATCAGAAAATGACTATTAAAAATTGTATCTACATGTAATTGGGAAAATATGATAAAAATATATAATGGGTCTTAGGCACATATGCTGATCCCTACAGTTTGTTCAGATGGTATCTTCCATGAGGAAGAATTTAGGGAAATGTTTCTGGAAGAACTTTAATGATGTGTAAGAGAAGTGTCTTTGAGAGACTGGAGTTTTCATGGACATTCTGTATCTGATTATGGTTGAATAGCCACTTAGTTGGGATGAATCTTTTTTTTTTTTTTTTTGGTGGATCAATACTATGTAGAAATTGTGCTGAGGCTGAGTCCAGATTCCTCAGAGATCATAGTATAGAGGAGAGTGTGCCCCAGAAATGATTGTTTACTCTTGCTAACTAGTGGTGATTGGCTAAGTAGGACTTGGTCTAACAATGGTAAGAATGCACCTAAAATGGAGGGTCAAGATGATAGCATTAGCAAAAATTCCTCAACACTCAGGGAATACCTATCCTTAGGAATCCATAGGATGAGTTATAACTAGCCTAACTTTGGAGAAGTGAGACTAGAGAACATATACTGCTTGCATATACATATCTGAGACTAATAGTTTGATTTTGGTTGCCCTCACTGGATTCTTGTCTCCGGTGAACTTCTGGTCTTGGTACTAAGACCTTCTTGGACATAAAAATAGCAGAAAATAGATATACTTCTTATGTTATAGCTGTTCTCTATGGTATGTAATATGCATAGACTTCCCTTGGCAGAATGAATAGATGAGAAAATTTTGTTTTAGTAGCAATGAAGTTGGCTGAAGCATGCTCTGTGGAATGCTTAGAGCAGGGGTCAGCAATGTATGGCTCTCGAGCCATATCTGGTTCTTTTGAGGGCCAGATATGGCTTTTTCTGCAGGAGCCATAAAGTCAATTTTTTTTCAGTCACTGTTACAGGAGTGTGCACTATGAGCACTGCACGGCTCTCATGAAATTACATTTTAAAAAATGTGGCATTTATGGCTCTCACAGCCAAAAAGGTTGCCAACCCCTGGCTTAGAGTTTAGTCAATCATGGAAGATACCAAGATCATCTTCCTGGGCCATAACCAGTGTAGGGCTAGGGAAACTGTGAGATGGCAATGAAATCTCCCCAATCCCTGGTCTTTAGAGAGGCAGGCAGACTTGACTGGATGGGAGGGGTAGGAGCCTGTGGGGTCCTCCTTCACTTCCCCCCTTCCCTGTAAGCAGTTGGAAGTCAGTTAACTGTCTGATTATGGAGCATAATCTAGCTTGATAACTTCTGGGCCAAGGTGGTAAGTGGATAAAGGTTAAAACTCTTGTGATAATATCTTTCTCTGTATGTATTCTTTCCACACAGGATAGAATAGGTAAGGCTTGATGTCTTAGGAGCAGCCCACTGGCTCAGAAGTTAGGATCAACTTCAGAGCCCCTAGTAAGAGGAACTTGGCTTATGGAGGATGTGAGTATTTCCTCAAATTATCTGTATCCAGACACAGTTCCTAGATGTAAAGGGTTTAATGATATCTGGGAATAGTAGGGGAAAAATTGTTCAGGAATTATAGGTAAGGGGAAGCTACCTAAAACAGCTATTTCAAATAAACAGCCCTTTCCCCCCAAAGGAGAGAATGTATCTTGAATGGCTGACCTCCTATCTAAGCCCCTAATAATCTTCTTTCTAAACCTAAACAGCTAAACTAAGGTAGACTATGGTCTTGCTTGAAGGTCTAACAAAGTAAAGCAGTCTTGGCTGTCAAAGATTGAATGGCTCCAGCAGCTTCACAGAGAGTATGTGTGCCCAGAGCCAAGAATCAGGACCCTCTGCAAAAGGGTGACCTGGTTCTTATACTACGACTCCAACTGCCTTTAACTGTCCCATCTCTTAGAGTTCTGGGGGGCACTATGGAATTCTGGAATGCAGCTTGAACTCCTCTCTGAAGCTTGAACCCCTCTCAAAAATATGGATCCCACACCAGTTATCTTGACTTGTGTCTTGCTACTAGACTTCAATGATTCTGGAAGGGTGCGTTAGGTTGACAATTCTGTGCAACTCTGCATGAATTAAATCCAATTACTGCAAAAATTAAAGCATCACCCTATGATGTTTTGGTCTTCTATGAAAATGAAGGGTAAACAACAATTTATATGCATAAGCCATTTTCTCCTTCATCCTTTTTTTCCAAATTAAATGTCCTTTAGATGGGATCTTAAAGATACAAGGTAAGGATATGCTTACCCCATGTTAGGTTCACTTCTTCCTTGGCCAGGAACCTGCAATTACTAAATTTCATGCCATAGTC
Source organism: Gracilinanus agilis (assembly GCF_016433145.1). NCBI lineage: Eukaryota > Metazoa > Chordata > Mammalia > Didelphimorphia > Didelphidae > Gracilinanus > Gracilinanus agilis. The sequence goes on along the minus strand of NC_058130.1, from coordinate 316,908,591 downwards.
CAAAAATTCAAGTTCCATTTACAGATACCATCTTTTGAAAGAGATGTTCACCTTCAAATATTCTGGATTTTCCTCTTTTCAGGAGGCTTCATTTATGAAAATACCAGCTAGGATTCTGAGATCTTTAGTCTCTTGCCCAAGATGTTGTAAACTTGGACAATGCTTTTTTTTTATTTCTAGCCTTATCACCAATGATCTTGAGAAACATTCAAAGTGGGTACTACTGATCCATTTCTATAATATTGGACAGCTTTTGGTCACATTCTAGATAATCTCATGGGAACAAAGAAGAATTCAACAATAGTTATTAGGTTTTCAGATAGTTACCCTAGTATCTTTTATCAGGGTATAATTAACTACCACAGCTCTTTTGTCTCTGACTTTTCCTTGATTATCTCACACTTGAAAATACGTGTAGAATTACTTTACCATTTCTTAGAGAAAAAGCAAGTATTTTCTCCTGAGAAAATCTCACTTCAGCAGGCATTTTTTTATGTGGTAAGCCTACCATGTGCTAGTCATTATGCCAAGTACTAAAGATACAAAGAAGGCAAAAGATGGTCCCTTCCCTCAAGGAGCTCACAATTTATTTGGGAAGACAATAACTTACAAATGTGTATAATAAATTACCTATAGGAGCAATAGGAAATAATGAACGAAGGGAAAAAACTAGAGTTAAGAGGGTTTGGGAAAGGCTTCCTATAGAAGGTGAGCTACCTCCTTTCTCTTTGCCCTCAAGTTAAATTCTTAGTTTTAACTATCTTATTTTTTCATCTATGTGACATTTTTCAACCCTCTCACCTTTTGACACTGGTCCATATTCATTTCTTATTTTCTCAGGTTTCTTTTATTCTTTTTTCACATGTTGAATGATTATAGTAACAAATATTTATAATAATACTAATAAAGAATATATTAATAATAATAATTAACCTTTACCTAGCTATTTGACATTGTGAAATGTTTTGCATACATAATTACATTTGATCGTAAAAATTCTTAATGTAGATAATATTTGTGAAATCCTTTCAAGGAAATACTAAATTATTTCACCCACTTTCTTATCTCTTTCTCTTTCTAATATAGTCTAAAATCTAATGTCCCTTTCATGATCTTTGCATTTACCATCTTTATTTATTTTTTCTACTTCACTCATACAAAGTGGATCTCCTAAGAAGGTTAAATTCTTTGCTCCTATCCCTGTTCAGTCATGCTGAATATGATTATGAAGTTCTCCCATGCCTGATTTCCCCATTTGTTGCTGATTTCCCCATTTGTTTATTTATAGGTTTTTTTCTTTTTCAGAGTTCCTTTCCTAGAAATAATAATTTATTAATAATAAAATAATAGTGACTTTAAGGTTTGCAAGGCATTTAACAATGTTAGCTTATTTGATTATCAGAACATCCTAGTAGGGTAGATGCTATTAATACTCCCATTTTACGGGTAAATAAACTAAAAATGAGAGAAATTAAGTCCACACACCTAATAAGTTTCTGGGATACGATTAAAATTTTATTCTTTCTTGACATTAAGTCTAACACTCTAATCTAGTATATATAGATATCTCAGATCTATGGTTCCAAAAAGCAGCCAGTCTAGCATGGAAAAAAAAAAGTATACTAGAAAGAGTTCTTTATCAAGAACCATGGGACTCATGCTAACTCTAGGCACTTCCACTCACTTACATCCATCTTGGGGCCACTACATTAGTCTCTCTGTACTTCTATAGCACCTTCTATTATTCCTTCCAGATATTTCCAAATTCTTTGAGGTAGAATGTTATTAAGAGTATTTTGTATGATCAGAGACTACTCTGGCATGCTCATGAAATCACACCATCCAAAAAGCTGCCTTTATGTTACCCCATATTTCATGGAAATGTACCATAATGTCTTAAAACTTCCTTCCGGGGATAAATATGACTCCTCTTATAACCTACCACTAGAGGCACCACCCACATACAATTTTGGAATAAGGTGAAAAACCATTAAGAACAGAAAACTATTTTTCTTTAAATTCCAACCCCCACATAGTGCTGCTTCACTAAGGAGAGAAAATGGATTCTAAGTCAAAAGACAGTAATTCAATTCTTTATCTTTCTCAATTTCTGGCTTCTGTGACATCTGCCCATAGATTTTAAAATTATGAAATATTATATCTATATGAATATATGTGTATTTTTATGTAGATATAGTTATAATCATGTCATTTCCATGAAGTAGGTGAGCACTAATTTAATTTCTTAGCACTTTCTTCTTATCTGTACTTATTTATTTTCTTTCTTATAAGTCCTTTGATGATTTTGAATGCCAATACCCTACTCACCTCTTTGGAGGAATGCCTCAAGTTCTTCCCTTTGCTTACAAACAAATCATACTCCATTCATAACTAAATGCAATTTCACAGAAAATTTACTGTGGAGTTAAAAAATACTTAAATTTTGTAATTTTGTATTATATATATATGTATGTATATACATATATATATATATATATGTCACAAAATCATGGAGTTTATAATTTTAAAAAATCATCACTGGCCATCTAGTCAAGTCTTCCCTAAAAATACCTGAAAAGAGGCCATTTCACCTCTTTTTGAAGAATTTTATGGAGAGATGAGTGTTGATTTTTAAAAAAGAATAATTTAGGCAATTCATTTAAAAACTGGTATATGAAAGGCTTCCCCCTGGCTAGCTCCAATGTTTGTTGCTTAATGCTGAAGTTTCAAAATCTGACTGAAATGCTTTTTGATGTGTTAAAATTTGAATTTCCTTCTGTCAGAATCATGTGCATTTTATAATTCTATACTTTTCGCTCTTTTTTCTCATACTTCTTGGGAACTTTCTCACAAGATTGAATTTAAATTTGTGATTTCAATTTTTTTTTCCTGGAAGAACTATGACCCTAACATTATTCCTAAACATTCTTTCTTCAGAGTCAGTTGCCTTGTTAATTGAGTTTGAAGATCTTACACATTTCCCAAACATTGTTTCCTTTTTATTTCAATCTATAAAATTTTATATACTTCTGCATTTTTAAGCTCAAAATCTATAATTCTTTTTTTGAGAAATCCTTTCTTTTGAGAGAGATTCTCTGTCTTTATCTAAATTCTCTACTCTTGAATTTACCTTTTAAATTTATTTTTATTTTTTAACCTAAAAATTCATCTGATTTATTGTTTTAATCTTTTTATTACTCCTTTAAATCTTTATAGAGATTCTTATAGTCATTCAGATATCATTTCTGTTGATCTCAGAAGAGGCTTTATTTATTTAGTTATTTTTGCCACTTTCCCTTTCATTAGGGCTTTGAATTAATTTTTCTTACTGCATAGTATTTATTCATTTCATAAAATTATTGCCATAACTCTTTACTCATTTCCTTGTTTTATCATTCTCTCTGCTGTTTTAAAAGTATATATCCTCTGATGAATTCTTTCCTATTCCTCTACAGCTCTTTGCAAATTTCTTTCTATTTTGAGATGATAGGAGACAACTGACTTTAAGTAAGACATCAGTCATCTTACCAGAAATTTCCCCTATAATCTATTGAATTTATAAATAACATTTGCCATTTAACTGTGTGCTCAAAATTGTGTGAAAGTTGATTATAACATATGGAGATTTTGAGAACTACTTTGCTTATTAACTATCTGTCATGACTACAGTCATACAGGTGGAGAGAGATGAAGAAGGTAGAAAATATTGGTATATTTGGCAATAAGCTGTATTATGTGTAAATGGGGCAAAGTCATAAAAATGGGTTTAAAATGAATTTACAATGAAATTTGCTCATTAAAACTGGGTAAAATGAATTAGAAAAGAAGAGAAGGTGGATATCAGTTTACTGATTAGATTAGCTTGACAATCAGAAAAGAAACCAAGAATGAATGAACAAATGCTTAGACTTGTTGCCCAGCTGTCAAATATCTTTTTGAAAATCCTGTCCTTTCTTAACCATTTTCATTTATTTGGAGAAAACTGTGGTACAACAAATTAGTCTCAAAGAATAAAAATCTTTTTATAAAAAATGTGATGAATGTAATAAGTACCGTACATCATTCCAGAACATTGCCTTAGGGGCAAATCTTTGAAACGCACTATTTGAAATGCATAAACTGATTTAAAAAATAACAAGCAGCTGAGAATATGAGAAAAACAACAAACCGTAGGAGTTTATAGGAAAGAATATGTAAATTAGAACACATTTTTCTACTTAGAAATGGAAATGTAGCATGTGTCCATCCCAGAAAAGACTGGACACTGTTTTCATTAAAAAGAGAACATCTGTAGTCACTGTGAGCAGATTAGGAGAATTTTGAACAGAGGCAAAGCATATGGTGCTAAACACTGTGAATGTGGAGACACACTTGACTAAATTTAGAACAAACTAAAATTTCTAGGTTTCACTTAAAAACCCAGTGTGAGTCATTCTGGTGTAATTTACCATTAAATAGAGTTAATGTGAAGCTTCCTGATTCTTACTGATATCTTATGGCTTACTGCAAGTGTAATGCAAGCTTTCTGATGGGACCTTGTAATCCTCCCATAAAATGCATGATATTTTGATACATTTACCATGAGCAGTGTTGTCTATATTGAATGTAATGGTTACATAACATATATTTTGATATATTAGTGCTTATGCACATGTCCATAAATATATGAAACTAATATGTGTATAGATAGATAATGTGTGTATTTATACACATATTTGATTATACATTTATATATAACCTAGTTCTAGTAATAAATATACAGATTTTCTGATCTTCAACTTATATTTTAAAGCAAATTTAACAAAGCTGTTGATTTCCTTTAGTTTTCAGATGAGGTATTACCAGGTACTCATACTGAAACGCTAAATATTGGCATGTGATAGAATGTGGGAGATAAACAGGAAGGAAAGAAGACATTTCCCTTTCTGAAAGTTTCACATCTTCTCTAGATCTCCTCAGATCTGTCTGGGGGGCGGGGTCCGACTCCCCCTGCCCTGGGCCATTTCTTTGCTAATGATTTCCTATTCCTCAATTCTATTGCCAGTCTGCTGTGCTCTTTCTTCCTCTGGTTATCAAAATTACTATCAACCAAAGTAAAAAAAAAAAAAAGACTCAGATGATTTTCTCCCTTCAACTTTCACTTGACTTCCTAAGCACTTTTGGAATTAAAATTTTGACACAATTTAATTTAATGATAGGTCCTTCAATAACTTTTAAATAGAGCTTCAATAATTTTCTTTGGAGTCAGAGAACTTGGGCTCAAATCTTGCCTCTTTTACTTTATACCTATATAACTTTAGAAAAATAATTTAATAAATATTTTAGTTTTCTCAGCTCTACAATTAGAGAAATGGATACTAGATGATTTCTAAAGTTTCTTCTAGCTCCAGATCTATGATGTATGTTATAAGTTCTGTTTTGTCATACTTAATAAGACTATAGAGTTCCTGGATCATCTCTGGACACATACACCCTCAAATAATACCCGCAAGGTAGATGGTATCATTATACCAATTTTATAGTGAGGAAACTGGTGCTGAGAGCAATGAAGTGACTTGGAGGAGGTCACAAAACAGATAAGTTTTGTCTAAGACAAAATAGGAATTTATATCTTTTTGCTAGAGGTACAATACTCTTATCTATTATATCACATTGCCTCAATTTTACCCAACTTGGCAGGAAAAACAAAACAAAACAATCTTCCTTCTCTGTGAAGAGCAGTTTCATGGTTAAAGAAAATGATTAGAGATTTGCATATAACCTGATCTCTTGAGTCAAAGATCCACTGGCAACATAGAAATGATTTTTCTATGTTTCAAAGATTTTGTCCATTTCTTGAAATATCCGCCAGTGTAGATATTGAAAGCTTTTCTTTGTCTTGGTAGGTGATTTCATGAGTTGTGGAATTTTAAAAAATCATTTCCTGGCAATGTGAATGGTATTGAGTCATAAAGCACTTTAACTAGGTTAGTCGTTAGTTGAAACAAATGCACATTTCAACTTTTCCTGTTTAGCATATTCTTCCAGGATACAATCACACAGTCTCTGCTGAGCAGAACACAGGGCTGCTGAGGATTCGAACTGTTCATTCCAAAAAGCTGAGCACTGTTCATTGCTCAATAATAGTAATATATAGTTGCATATCTAGTTGAGGTGAGACAGATTCAGTTTAAGGAAGGAAGGAAGGAAGGAAGGAAGAAAGGAAGGAAAGAAGGGAGGGAGGGAGAGAGGGAGCTGGGAGGAGAAAGATCAGAATTATTCATTCCATCCCCTCATACTTGCCCTGACAAACCCCCATTTTTTTTGCTCATTTCCTAGAGACTTAATCATACTCTTTCCTAAGAGAAATTGAATTTAAAAAGTGCAGTTTAAAACATTAAGATTATATACAACAAAGACCTTTCTTCCACCCCACTTAAGAGTATCATCAGATCATTTCTAAATTGGAAGGGTTGGAAAAGCCCAAACCTTTTCATTTTATAGGTTAGAAAAAGTTTTAGAAACTGTAACACCAATGATTTTAGTAGTAGAGCATCCCAGCTATATATCTTTTACTTTAGGGAGAGAATTAGATTAGCAGTTTTTAATCTTTTTTAACCAAGGCAATAGTTGATAATTGTGTGTGTGTGTGTGTGTGTGTGTGTGTGTGTGTGTGTGTGTGTGTGTGTGTGTGTGTGTGTATAGCAACCAATCACAAGCAGATTGCAATACTGACCATAATGGAAGCTTTGAGTCATTCCATTCCATTTTGAGGTGGGCCTATTAGCTCTTCTTTGGGCAGTCTGTTGCTTCCTTGACCTCAAACCCTCACTCACCATATTGGTGCCTGACTTAATGGGATTCCCAATTGTATTAGTTCAGCGCAGCTCAGAACTCTCTGGCTCAAAAGATCCACTAGTCTCAGTCTCATTTCTAGCAGAGATTATAGGAATAAGTTACTATGTTTTTAATTGAGGTAGATACTCTTTATTCTTTTGTGTCATTTTTTTTCTAGCATCATTTTTAAATTGACTTCCAGATATTGGGAAGGAGGGAATGTATATATGTTTCATTATCTACTTCACAGGTGCTTTGCATATTATCCAAAGTTAAATCAGTTGAAGAGTCCAACGTGTACAAATTCAGTGGAAGAGAAATGAGATGTTGGTTGAAAAATTCTATGATCAGACGAGAAGATAGTTGCAATCTGTTCTAATAGCAGGCTTCTAGAAGGAGGAATGACAAAATAGTATAAATTTCACATCAAGAATTTATCATCTTTATCTATTCAGTGATCTCTACCCGGTTCTTCTTCATACCACAGGGAGGAAATGTGACCATTATTGTAATTTTTTTTTCAGTTAGTAAAAAATTGAAATACAAAGGAGGTAATGCAACTACCTCTGCTACAGAGGAACAGTAACTGTGCCTCAGCATATCTCAGCATGAAAGCTTATTTTACTATCACTTAAGGAAGTCATTACCCTTTTATGAAGTTGACATGCTGCTTTACAAATACAGCACTCTAGTAACATTATGGAAGCAGCATTATTCTTGCCAGTGGCATTTTACAAAGCAAGGAAACTAGTTGGAAAATCACTGTCTTAGTGTTCATAGGTTTTGTGCTCTACTAATATTTCCTCACACTTTCATTAGAGTCTTGGTTTTATTTTAATGCATCCACCATCTGGAAGCTATTAAAATGTAAGGAAATGTACATGAAATCTTGATTTAATTGTACTGATAAGAATCTTGTTCAGATTTTCTTTAATAGAACAATGAAGAATTCTGACCCACCTTTGATGAGGTATAAGTAAAACTTTAGTTGCAACAATCATCTGATTTTGCATTACTTGCTATGTGGAATCTGTATATACATTAAATCAAATGACAGAGTGTTTTGATGCCTCTATGCCACCCTCCCCACCAAATCCATGTAATGTTTATGTTCAGAAATAATTTAATTAATTATTCCTGAAACAGGTTACATATCATTATATATCTTCTAAATCAGTGGCTTCCAATCTTTTTGAATATGCATATTTCACCCCAAAGCTATCAACTAGCTCTCTTTTCTTCCTATTTGATTCTGCATACAACTCATTGTCCAACTGCAATGTCTACCTAAGATAGGTATACCAAACTTATTCAATGAAATTGTCATTCAATTTGCAGATCATAGTATGAATAATAAGCATTTTTCATCCATTTCCTTTTTACATATGGAAAAATAATAGGTCCTTCTCTTTTAGAATAATTACGGGTTTCATCAAGGAGATTTTGTAATGATTTGGATTATTGTGATGAGTACAATATCTCATTCATAAGAAATAGCATCAGGATGATTTCATTTTCCTTGGGAATCTCTCTTCTATTTGGACTTTGCCTATGACATTTTCCATGAGAGTGAGAAACATGCCAGGCAGGCATACAGCTTGTATTATGTGCCCCTTGACAGTAATCATAAGTTCATTGAGTTGTTTCTGTGACTTCATTTATGAAAGCATCTTATGTAAATGATTCTTGAGTGGAAAGCCCTTAAAGATATAATTTTATCTACCTCATGAAATGCATTTCTGTAATCAATAAACAATGAATATGTTAACATCTTGTATTCTTGGAAGGTTTCTATTATTTCTGTAACTATTTTATAGTATGTATAGTATGATTTTGTGGTTTAAGTTCATTCATAAAAGCCTTCCTATTCTTGTCTCATTTTCCATCAAGGATACTTTTTTCTATATATAGGTATCTTCATACAACTTTACTAAAGATGAAAAATATACAAATGATTAATTAATCAAGTTTTTGATTGCTATTATGAGTTGTTCCCCCCGCCCCTTTTTTGATACCTTCCACTCCTTAAGAAATGTTATAAGATGATCCTCTATTTTTTCAAGATTGTACTGCTTCTAGCATGGATTTCTTGGTGTGTATTTGATCTTGTTTAGCTACTCTTCCCAGCTTGATGTTCATAGTGATGATTGTAATTTAATCCTATCCAAGGGTGTGCTGCAACCAGTTGAGCTTTGTTTATGAATATCAACTCTTAAATTTTCAGTCTAAGCATTTACACTTTGGAAATCAGTAAAAATTAAATCTAGACTTGATTTATTTTCTTGTCTATACTTAAGGAAGTAATGAGGAAAATCATAGTAATTCAAATTAAACTTAAAAGTATGTCATTCATTCTTTCTTTGGTTGGCTTTTTAGGATATGAGGTTTTTTTTTAAATCCTTACTTGCTTTCTTTGAATCAATGCTAAATATTAGTTCCAAGGCAGAAGAACAGTAAGGGCTTGGCATTTGGGGTTGTGACTTGCTAAGGGTCAAAGAAATGAGAAGTGTCTGAAATCAAATTAAAATCAAGAATATACCATCTACAGGACTCCCACTCAATCCCCTGAGCAACTTACCTACCCTTAGGTATAGTTCTTAAACATTTAAGAACACACCAATGATCATGTCCCACTATGATATTATATCAGAGAACTGATTTCTTAGTTTTAAAATGTGGTAATTCCACTGCCACCAATAATGAAAATAGGACATCATATAAAACACTGACAGATTTGCTCCATTTTCCATTTTTTTGTTGTCTTTATGCCATCTTCATCTATGTCATTTCTGAAACTGATATAGCTCGTTTGGGTTTTATGTTAAACTTTTTCTAGATTTGTTTTTACTTCCACTGCTCTTTTATGATACAATACTACTTATGATTCTTAGACCATTTTTCTCCATAGTATTTTAAGATGACATTGCATTGGTTGCATGCTTTGCCCCTTGGGAAAGGGATTAATTTATTTTTTTTTTGTTATACCACTTTCTAGTCTCTTTTAGTGAGGGCAAATGTTTTGAATAAGTCAGGATTCTTTAGAAAATGGTAATAATTAAGATTGGTATTTTTGCCTCCTCCCCATTAATCATTTTAATTATTTTTATCACTGTCAGGTCAGGTCAAGTTAATACTTAAGAAATGATTTCATTTTATTATCTCATCTCTATTTTTTCTTCAAATTTTCTGCCAATATTAACCACTTCTCAGTGGTCTAACTTCACATTAACTGTTGATTCATATGATTCCCAAAATAAATCAGTTATTTCATAGTCAGTTTCATTTTTAGGATGTTGTTTGGTGATCGTCATGCCTTGATCTTTCCAATTATATTGAAACCTAAAATAATTATGAGATATATGTAGGTATGAGGCATCAGAGTGGTTCAGTTGCCTTTGGTATGTTTCATTTCTTGAATTGGAACAGTCTTTAAAATATTTATTTATTTTTATTCTATACTTAGCAGCAATGGCCACAAAAAATAGAGAACATTTAATTAAACCAATGCATAAAAAATTATGTGCAAAACCAGAAACTCCATATTGTTTACAATTCATTTATAATGTATAAGTAATATAGGTATGCTAATATAAACACCTCTTCTTCTGAGTCCCCTTTGTATTTGTTTTACTTGGATACTTTTTTCTCTTATTCTGTGACTATATTTTTAATGTGATCATAGTATATATTATTCTTATACTCTTTTCTACTCTTTCTATCTCTTCACATATTTCCCTTATTTCATTTGTATTTACAATATTTGTCACTCCAATAACATAATACAATCCATTATATTAAAATATTACAAACTATTCTGCCAATTCTCCCATTCATTGCTTTTGTTATTTCAAGTTATTTCATTAAAACAAAGTTTCCATGAATATTTTCATATGTATAGAGCTTTTTGCACTCTCAATTATGTCCTTAGGGTCTAATCCTCCTAAAGGGATTGCTAAATAAATGAGCCTGAACAACTTTATAGCTCTTAATGTATATTTCCATCTTATTTTCTAAAAAAAAATCATAGCTTCTCTACCAATGTAATATTAAGTCCATTCTCCATGTTCCTTCTAACATTTAATCTGATTGTTTTTGTCCATCTGGTTAACATATATTATCAGAACCATATTTTGCTAAATTGGCCCTTAGAAGGGAGACACAATCTGTTGCCATGACCAGAGTTTTTCCAAAACAAGTCTTTCCAGCTTGGTCATTCCCAGTGGAACTTTTATTCCAGTGTCACACCTCCTCAGGGATGCACTATTACCTCCATAGAATACTGAGTGTTAAGGTAAGACTTTTGCAGAATATTTATGTTCTCTAAGCTATTATTGTCCCCACAGAAGCTATGTTTGGATTATGTCAGGCTTATATCAATTACTAATCTCATGTATATGTGTGGGAGCTCTCCAGATACCTATCTTATTTATCATATCAAAGTTTCTATTCATCTCCTTAAATTCTTTATTCTTTATTTTTTGTTTTATTTATCTAGTTTTGATATGGGAAAATTAAATCCCACTGCTGGTATTATTTTGTATTCTATTTTGATCTGTATTTCATTTTGTTTTTCCTTTAAAAACTGGAGTGCTATAATACTTGCTGCATACAGGTTCAGTATTGACAATGTTTCATTATCCACAGTAACTCCATCCCCAACATAATATAGTTGCCCTTTTCATACCTTCCAGTTTTATCCATTTTAGCTCCAAATTTGTCTGAGATCATGACTGCTACCCTGGCCTTTTCTGAATCAGCTGAGGCATAGTATATTCTGTTTTAGATCCTCACCTTCATTTTATGCTGCTTTCATTTTCAATGTGTTTCACATAAACAAAACTGGAGCAGTTTTGAATTTTTTTCAGTCATCCCCCATGTTCACTTTTGCTTTTAAGATCACCATTCTCAAAACATGTTTCGACCTCTTTTGGAAGGAACTGTCAAATTATTCCCAGAATTCCTATATTTCTTTTTCTTTTCAAAAAGATTTTGGTGTATAAAGCATAATAATCTTCATAGTGACATTTTTTGTTAATGTTTAACCTAAGTACGGCAAAGTGCACAATAATCTTCATTGTGACATTTTTGTTAATGTTTAACCTAAGTACGGCAAAGTGAGATGAAAATTATCCTATGAGACAACATATATTTTTATTTGTATGTATACATATATGCATGTGTATATATATTTAGTATATTATATATACATTGTTACTTAAACAGCAGGTTAAATTTATTCACATAAATTTGAACATTTTTAATAGAACTCATCCTCATTTGTCAAGGATATATAGTTTACAACACAGTGTACTATATATTACTTGCAAGAAAACAATATGTTTTGGCAATAAGTATAAAGCCATATAATTCAGAATTAAAATGGAATATTTAAAAAATCTAGACCAGACTTCATTTTAAAGATGTGAAAACTCGTGTTCAGTGATAGCAAATTATTTATCTGAGGTCACGCAATTTGTTAGACGTAAAGTTAGTACAAAAACCAGGCAGCTAGTTGATGTGGCTGAAAACAACTGAACAAAAGCAACAAAAGTACAAAAAACTCAGTTTCCCAATTCTTAATTTAGTATTTTCTCTGTGAGTGTCCTTTTTTTTTCTATCCAATGTGTGACAAGGGGACAGCTTACTGGGTGTTATAATATTTACCTTAGGCCATGGTTGATGGGCCAATCCATTTCACATGAGCACTTTGCTTGGAGTGTTTCAATAAAGTTGAACTGACTTTTAAATGAAACTAATCATCTTCTCTCTTCTTGCTCCCAAAGAAAGAGAATCATTTTACTGTATTGTAGAAGGACTCAAGCTACCTGACCAACTTTTTTCCTCTTTTTTTGGCTGGCCCTACATTGAACTGGGATATATGCCAGGGCAGCTGGGGCAAGATGACACTTCAGGGACCTGAAAAATGTATAACTATGAGGGCTTAGATACTGAATAACAAATTAGTTCACTCCTTTATCCATTTTATAACAGCAAATTTTCGAACACTTACTTTACTTATAACTAGATATAGTAGTAGTGACATCTTTGTGTATGTTAGAATTTGATCAGTGGAAATACAGGGCAGGAAAAAGCATTATTGTGAACCAATGTGCAACTGTTGAGGTTAACATTTTAACCATAATTCATACTTTTGTAGCTGTATGTAAAAATATGCCAGGTAAATTTGCCTGAAAGCCTAAAATGCCAGATGGACAAAGGAGACAGCATTATTGGAGGCAAGTCAGGTCCACCTGCATATTTGGTTCAGCAATTTACAAGTCAAAACATACTAATCAAACTTTATTATAATAGAGACTGAATCTCAGTGATGAATGTTTATATTTTTCAACTTTAAATAAAATTGACTTTATATTTGAATTTATAGATAGAATTTACTATATTTAAGTTGGATGAAACTAATAATTTAGAGGAGAAGAGAAGAATTATGATTTACAAGTGTTCTTGACAAATCTGTCTTAAATTCCTTATCTTTTTTGGTCACATTTTAATCAATCATCAAACAATTATTAATTGTCTAATATGTGCTGAGCACTGTGCAAGGCAATGGGTAAGAATATATGTATGTGTATGCATGCTCCATGTATATGTTTATATAATGCATAAATATATAAATATAATATGTATAAATGTGCATATATTCAGTTTCAATTATAATAAAATTTGATTAGCATGTTTTGACTTTTATATTGCTGACATTTATATATATATATATATATATATATATATATATATATATATATTTGCCCTAAGGACCATTCTTTTGGGGGAGGAAACAGCATATACTCAATTCTCTCTGTGTGTTTTAATAAATAAACATGCATATCTAGACATGTAGAAATGTGTATATACAATATAATATGCTATCTCTATACACACCTAATGAATATATGATATACACATATACACACATCCCTACACATATAAACATATACAAAATATGGATAAGAACAATTTGATGCCCTTTTTAGGGAACATGTGCTACTATGGACTTCAAGAAAGAGCCCATGAAAAGGTTGGTGCTTGAGCTAAGCCTTGAAAGAAGCTACTAGATCTAATAAGCAGAGAGGAGTACAAAGTGTATTTAAACTCACAGTAGCTCAATTTCCCTACTTTTGTGCTAGAGACATCATTAGAGTCCTTTGATTTCATTTGTATGAATATTTACCCAGATTTACCTCAAGAATTTAAAGGAATATTTTCCCTGGGGCCAGGTGTGGGGATGGAAATAATATTACCACATTCATCAAATTTTGTAAGCTTTAATGGTATTTTTGATTCTGGTTATTATCTCTTTAAATTATAAGAGAGAAGGAAAGGATAAAAAAATAAGCAAACAAAACTCCTCCACTCAGTCTTAGCCAATCCTCCAGAATTGTTTGACTCCTATTCTCTCTGTGCTACTGCCTATATGATGATGGCAATGCTTCTCTTTCTTCACTATGGGGATCAGTGTTAGGGAGAGCAGTAGGAGCTTTAGGGATTTGTAGAGCAAGGAATCACTGACAGAGTTTGGCTTTTGCGGCATGTTTTAGCATCTGCTTCTCTTTGCATTGTGGCTTGTCTCTAAATGGGATTATTTGGCTGAGATTCACTTTTATCACACTAACAGAAGAACTGCTTCATCCAAGAGTCTGGAAGGGATTCCTAGACAAGTAGCCATAATACCACTAATTTTCACTTTTCAAAGATCAGAATTCTGAGGGAATAGGAGAAAACATAGGAAAATTTTAAAGTAGAATAGGAACAAGAATTAAAATATTGTTTAGCAGAAAATATGGTGTGTGGCATGATAGCAAAGGGGTGTGAAATTAAGCAATTAGAGGACAGGAAGATAGGTTTCATTTAACTCTCCTAGAGATGGTTAATCTTAAATTTGTCCCCAACAGAAGTATAAACTATCTTTCATCCCTTATAGTTTAATATCTGCCCACATCTTTTCACTGACCTCCTGAAGCTGCATCTATATGGGCTTTACAGGGTGGTTATAACATATTCTAAATTCCTCTTCTGCAATAGTTCTTCTGGATGAGGTTTTTTTTAAAATTAGTGGTATCGCAAAATGCTCTACAAATCTTAGAGAAAAGCAAAGTTTCACCCACCATGGAAATGCTGTTTTAGTATCAGAAACTGGATTAAATCTTCCTCAATATGAATTGACTAGTAGTAGAGTTTCTCTTCTGAATGCTTGCTGCTGGGTTTTGTTGGAAATATATAGAAATGCTGTTGATTTATGTGGATTTATTTTTTACTATGCAACTTTGCTAAAGTTATTAATTATTTCCACTAGCTTTTTTAGTTGATTTTCTTGGATTATCTAGGTATATTATCACGTCATTTGCAGAGTGATAGTTTAATTTCCTCCTTGTCTACTTTGATCCTTTCAATTACTTTTTCTTCTCTAATTGCTACTGCTAGCATTTCTAGTACTATATTACACAGTAGTAGTTATAATAGGCATCCCTGCTTCACTACTGAACTTATGGGAAAAGCTTCTGACTTATTCCCATTGCAGATGAAAGTAGTGGATGGTTTTGAAAATATACTGCTTATTATTTTGAGGAAAGTTCCTTTTATTCCTATACTTTCTAGTGTTTTCAGTAGAAATGGGTACTGTATTTTCTAAAAGACTTTTCCTGCATCTATTGAGATAAGCATATGATTTCTATTAGTTTGGTTGTTGATATGGTCAATTATTTGGATGGTTTTTCTAATAATAAACCATCTTTGCATTCCTGGTATATACCTCACCTGGTCATAGTGAATGATCCTTGTGATAACTTGTATCTTTTAGCTAGTATTTTATTTAATATCTTTGCAGCTATGTTCATTAAGGATATTGGTCTATAGTTCACCTTCTGTTTTTGGTCTTCCTGTCTTGGGATTAAGTACCATATTTGCATCATAAAAATTTTGGTAAGACTCCTTCTTTGCCTTTTTTGTCAAATATTTCGTAAAGTATTAGGATTAATTGATCTTTAAATGTTTGATAGAATTCACTTGTGAATCCATCTAGCCATAGTGATTTTTTTTCTTAGGGATTTCCTTGATGGTTTGTTCAATTATTTTTTCTGATATGGGATTATTTAAGTATTCTATTTCCTCTTCTGTTAATTTAGGCAATTCATATTATGTAAATATTCATCCATTTAACCTAGATTGCCATACTTATTACTACATAATTGGACAAAATAATTCTTTATAATTACCTTAACTTCATCTTCATTAGGGATGAGATTACACTTTTCATTCATGATACTGTTAATTTGGTTCTATTCTTTCTTTTTCTTAATTAGATTAATCAATACATTATCTATGTATTTGTTTTTTTTTTAATACCAGGTCCTAGTCTTATTTATTAGTTCAATATTTCTTTTACTTTCAATTTTGTTAATTTCTTCTTTGATATTTAGGATTTCCAATTTGGTCTTCATATGAGAGTTTTTAATTTGTTGTTTTTGTAGTTTTTTTAGTTGCATGCCCAATTCTTTAATCTACTCTTCTTTTTTTTTTTTTTTTTTGCTAATATGGGCAGTCAGGGATATAAATTTTCCCCTAAGTACTGCTCTTGCAGTATCCCAAAAACTTTGAAATGTTGTTTCTTCATTGTCATTCTCTTCAATGAAATCATTAATTGATTCTATGATTTCTTCTTCAACCAACCAGTTTTGGAGAATCAGATTATTGAATTTCTAATTATTTTTTGATTTGCCTCTCTATATATCTTTACTAATTATACTTTTTATCTCATGATCTGAAAATATTCCATTTATTATTTCTGCTTTTCTGTATTTTTCGCAATGTTTTTATACCTTAGTAAATGTTCAGTCTTTGTGAATGTACCATATGCTGCAGAAAAGAAAGTATATTCCATTTTATCCTTATTTACTTTTCTCCATATATCTATTAATTCTGATTTTTCTAAGATTTCATTAACATCTCTTACCTCTTTTTAATTCATTTTTTGGTTTGATTTATCTAGATCTGAGAGAGGAAGGTTGATGCATACCTCTAGTATAGTTTTACCATCTATTTCCTCAATAAGCTCCAATAGTTTCTCCTTTAAAAATATGGATGCTATATCATTTGGTGCATACATGTTGAGTACTGATATTTCTTCATTGTCTATTGTCTATTGTCTATTGTATTTTATCAGGTTGTAATTACCTTCCTTATATTTTTAATCAGATCTATTTTTACTCTGGCTTCATTAGATATCATGATTGTGATTCCTGTCTTTTTTTTTTCAGTTGATGCCCAATAAATTCTGCTCCAGCCCCTTACCTTTACCTTGTGTGTGTCTACATATCTCTTATGTTTGTCTTGTAGACAACATATCATAGGATTTTAGTTTTTAATCCATTCTGCCATCTGCTTCCATTTTATGGGCGAGTTCATCCCATTCATATTCTGAGTTATGATTATCACCTGTGTATTAGCCATTATTTTGATTTCCTCTTTTAGTTCTGCACTTTCTTCTTTCACTATTTCCTTCTACACCAGTGTTTTGGTTTTAATCAGTTCCCCCTTTTCCCCACCCTTATTTTACTTTCATTCCCACAATTCTCCTCAAGATCTATTAATTGTTCCCTTCCACTACCTTTCCTTCCTTTTTAATACTCCCTATCCCACTCCCTTCCTTCGTTATTCCCTCTCAACTTCCCTGTAGGATAAGATACAATTCTAAACCCCAATAGATCTGTCTGTTCTTCCCTCTCAGAACTGATTACACTGAGAGTAATGTTTAAATATTACTTATTACCCCTCTCTTCACCCCATTTTAAAATAGCATTTTTATCCCCCCTCCCCCAATCCAGACACCTCTTTATTTCTTTATGTGGTAAAATTTATCCTATTTTTCTTCTTCCTTTGTATTTCTCTTAGTACCATCCTATTTTCCCCACCCCCATTTCTTTTTTATATCATCTTAAACACCTTAATAGTACAACCTCTGCCTATGAATATTTCTTCAATCTACTATGATAATGAAAATAAGTTTTAATAGTTGCAGATTTTGTATTTCCATGTAGGAATATAATAAATTTGAACTTACTGAAGCCCTTAATTTTTTTCTCTCTTTCTTGTTTACCTTTTTATTGTTCTCTTGAATTTTATTTGATTGACGCAGTTTTGCCCCCTTATAGTGTATGAATCCCTAAACATTGTGTACCTTTAATGTTGATTCCAGTGGGAGAGCCCTTTTACCTATCCAGTTCTGATTCCTTTCCTTTTGAGATGCTTTGTAATGATCAGTGGGAAGGAGATTCAGAAGGCTCTTGATACTATGTTGCCATCTTGGCTCTACCCCTCTTCAGTGTTTTTAAAGGGTATTTTATTTTCTTTTAAATATTTTTTCTGTATTTACTGAGATAATGTAATTTCTGTTGGAATTTTTAATGATATGGTCAATTATGACAATGTCTCCTAATAATTAAACAGCCCTACATGCCTGATATAAATTGCACCTGGTCATAGTGAATATTCTTTTTGATATATTACTGTAGTCGCCTTGATAGTATTTTATTTAATATTTTTACATCTATATCCATGAAGCAAATTAGTGTATAAATTCACTTTCTCTGTTTTTGGTCTGCCTGGCTTTGGGATCTGTGCCATATTTGTTTCATGAAAGGAATTTGGTAGGACTTCTTTGTCTATTTTTCCAAATCATTTAATTAGTATTGAGATTTTTTTAATGTTCTATAGAATTCACTTGTGAATTATTCTTGCCCTAGAGACATTTATTAAGGAGTTCATTGATGGCTTGCTCAATTTCTTTTTCTGAGATGGAATTAAGTTCAGTATTTTATTTCCTCTTTTACTAATCTGGGAAGTTTATATTTTAAAAATATATATCTTTTTCACTTACATGTCAAATTGATTGGCATTAAATTGGGCAAAATAGCTGACTTCAATGGTTGCTTTAATTTTCTTTTCATTGATGGTGAATTTACTTTTTATTCTTGATAATTGTAATTTGATTTTCTTCTTTTCTTTTTCAAATCACATTAGCAAATGCTCTACCAATTGTATATTTTTAAAAATAAAAGCAACTCCTAATGACCATTCTACCCAAATTAATTTACCCATGTAGTGCCATACCTATCAAACTACCAAAAAAACTTTTTTACTGAATTAGAAAAAACTATAGCAAAGTTATAGAATAACAAAAGATCAAGTATTCAAGAGAAATAATGGAAAAAATGTGAAGGAAGGTGGCCTAGAAGTACCAAATAATAAACTATACTATAAAGCAGTGGCCATCAAAACAGTATGGTACTGGCTAAGAGACAGAAGGGAGGATCAGTGGAATAGACTTGCGGTAAGTGATGTCAGCAAGACAGTGTATGATAAACCCAAAGAGCCCAACTTTTGGGACATGAATCCACTATTTGACAAAAACTGCTGGGAAATTTGGAAAACAATATGGGAGAGATTAGGCTTAGATCAACATCTCACACCCTACACCAAGATAAATTCAGAATGGGTGAATGACTTGATTATAAAGAGGGAAATTATAAACAAGTTAAGTGAACACAGAATAGTATACTTGTCAGATCTCTGAGAAAGGAAAGATTTTACAACCAAGCAAGAGTTTGAGAAAATTACAAAATGTAAAATAAATTATTTTGATTATATTAAACTAAAAGCTTTTGCACAAACAAAAACAACGCAGCCAAAATCAGAAGGGAAACAACAAATTGGGAAAAAATCTTTATAACAAAAAACTCTGACAGGGGTTTAATTACTCAAATATACAAGGAGTTAAAACAATTGTGTAAAAAAATCAAGCCATTCCCCAATTGATAAATGGGCAAGGGACATGAATAAGCAATTTTCAGATAAAGAAATCAAAAGTATCAATAAGCACATGAGAAAGTGTTCCAAATCTCTAATAATTAGAGAAATGCAAATCAAAACAACTCTGAGGTACCACCTCAAAGCTAGCAGATTGGATAAAATGATAGAAAGGGAGAGTAATGAATGTTGGAGGGGATGTGGCAAAATTGGGACATTAATGCATTGCTGGTGGAGTTGTGAACTGATCCAACCATTCTGGCTGGCAATTTGGAACTATGCTCAAAGGGCTTATAAAAGAATACCTGCCCTTTGATCCAGCCATACCATTGTTGGGTTTGTACCCCAAAGAGATCATAGATAAACAGACTTGTACAAAAATATTTTTTTTGTGGTGGCAAAAAACTGGAAAATGAGGGTGTGCCCTTCAATTGGGGAATGGCTGAACAAATTGTGTTACATGCTGGTGATGGAATACCATTGAGCTCAAAGGAATAATAAACTGGAGGAATTCCATGTGAACTGGAAAGACCTCCAGGAATTGATGCACGGTGGTAAAATAGAATGTGGTGGACTCCTGTACTGGCAGAAATGCAGTGACCCAGGACAATTCTGAGGGATTTATGGAAAAGAATGCTACTCACATTCAGAGGAAGAACTGGAGGGGGGGCGTGGAAACACAGAAGAGGGGCAATTGCTTGAACACATGGGTTGAGGCAGACATGATTGGGGATATAGTCTGGAAACTACCATACCAACGCAACTATCAAAAATTTGGAAATAGGTCTTGATCAGTGACACATGTTATAACCAGTGGAAATGCACAGATGCTATGGGGAGTGGGAGGTCGGGGGGTGAAGGGGAAATTAAGAGCATGAATCATGTAACCATGTTAACTTTTCTAAAAAATTAATATTTAAATAAAAATAATTAAAAAAAACAACAACTTCTGGGGGCAGCTGGGTAGTTCAGTGGATTAAGAGTCAGAGATTGGAGGTCCTGGGTTAAAATCTGGCCTCAGAGGGGCAGCTGGATAGCTCAGGAGATTGAGAGCCAGGCCTAGAGATGGGAGGTCCTAGGTTCAGATATGGTCTCAGACACTTCCCAACTATTTTACCCTGGGAAAGTCACTTGATCCCCATTGCCTATCCTTACCACTCTTTTGCCTTGGAGCCAATACACAGTATTGACTCCAAGACGGAAGGTAAGGGTTTTAAAAAAAATAAAAATAAAAAAATAAAATCTGTCTTCAGACACTTCCTATTTGTGGAATTCTGTGATGCAGCTTGAATCCCTCTCAGAAATATGGATCCCACAGACCCTGGACAAGTCGCTTAACCTCTATTACCTATAAAAAAATTAAAGCATCTTCTACTTTTTATTAGTTTGATTTACTTTCAATTTTATTAACTTCTCCATTGATTTTCAAGATTTCCAATTTGGTATTTAATTGGGAAATTTAATTTATTCTTTTTCTAGATTGTTTTAGTTGCATGCCTAATTCATTGATCTGATTTTTCTCTATTTTGTTGATATAATAACCACTTAAAGATGTGGATTTTCCCCTCCTTACTGCTTTGACAGCATCTCATAAATATTAATGTGTTGTTTCATCATTGTCATTCTCTTTGATGTAAATTAATGATTGTTTCAATAAATAGTTCTTGGACCCAGCCCTTTTTAGAATTGGGTTATTTGGTTTTCAGTAATTTTGATTCTTCTTTCCATGACTATTACCAATTAAAATTTTTATTTCATTATGATCAGAAAAGGATGCACTTATTATTTTTGCCTTTCTTCTTTTGCTTGTAAGATTTATTTATGTCCCAATACATTTGTTAAATTTTGTGTAATTGGCACGTGCCACTCAGAAGAAGATGCATATACCTTCTTATTCCTAATCAGAGATCTACTAAATCTAACATTTCTAAAAGTTAATTAACTTCTTAATTTTTTCAGTTTTTTGTTTTATTTTTGGTTAGAATTATCTTGTTCTAACAGGAGAAGTTTGATGTACCCTAATTGTATTATTTTATTGTCTATTTTGTCCTTTATCTCATTTAATTTCTCCTTTAAAATTCTGGAGGCTTTAGTGTTTTTATTACTTTATTATTTAGAGTTCCTTTTATTATATATAATTTCCTTCATTATCTCTTTTAATTAGTTCTAATTTTGCTTTTGATTTGTGCTATCCTTGCTTTTTTAACTTCAGTTGAAGCATAATAGATTCTATTCTGTGTGACTCCCTTCAAATGTGTTTCTTATGAACATGTCATGAGATTCTGGTTTTTAATTCACTTTGTTATCTACTTCCATTTTTTTGGGTGAGTTCATTCCATTCACATTTACAATAATTATTACTAACTCTTTATTTCCCTCCATCATATTTTCCCACTTCTCTTTTTCTCTTTTTTCATTCTGTCCCTCTTCACAAGTGTTTTGCATTTAATCATACCCTCTCCCAATTTACTGTCTTCTATTATTTCACCCTTTTCTTATTCCCCTCCCACTTTGCTATATGGAAATATTGGTTTCTATATCCCACTGAGTAAGGTTGTTTTTCTTGCTCTGAGCCAATTCCAATGAGAATAAAATTTACAGATTTCCCATCATCACCCTAATCCTCCACTCCATTATAATAGTTTTATTTTTTTCACCTCTTTAGCAAGATAACATACCTCATTCTATTTCTCCTTTCCATCATCTTTCAGTCCCATCTTCTTTTTCATTCCTTTTCTTTTTTTTTGGATATCATGTCATACTAGTCAACTTATTCCTGCACTCTGTGTATACACCATTTAATTGCCTTAATTATGATAATTTTTAAAGAATTACAAATATTATCTTATATAGGAATATATACAGTTTGACCTTTTTGAATCACTTAACTTTTTCTTTCTTATTTATCTTTTTCTGATTCTCTTATTATTTGTATTTGAATATGAAATTTTCTGTCCAGGTCTAGTCTTTTTAACATGAATGTTTAGACAACCTTTGGCCAATTTTGCTTATTAAAATGTTATGTTTTTCAGTATTTATTGTGCTTTTTTCTCCAAGCTTCTCACTCTTTCTTGCATCACTTTCATTTCTTTTTTGAACTCTTAAAGGGTCTAACAACTATTCCCATTTTTCTTTGAAAGTTTTGTATGTAGCTTCTCTGATTTCATTATTTCCTTCTTAGTTTGTGCCTCAATTTTCCCTTGTTCTCATGATAATTTCCTAGGGTTATGTTTTGCTCCTTTTATGTTTGTTCATTTTCCCAGCCTTTTACTTTACTTTTATTTTTATCTTAAAGATGAGCTCTGTTCTCAGGGTATAAAGCACACTTTCTTAAAATTCAATGTTTTTTTCCTTACTGTGACTTTCAAATCTAGTTCTGGGTGTCTATAAGTTTCAATTCTTCTAAGGTGCTTTAATGGTCTGTGAGCTGAGAGCTCTGGAGGTTGCTTCCCACTAATGATTCAGTCACTCTCCCATGCACTATTAGCTAACTTGGACTGGAACTTGGAGCCTCAGTTTGGCCTTGAGTCCCAGGGGTTCCAGGTTTCACCTTGGGCTTTTACCAGTCAGCTACACTGGGGAATGCCTTGTGCTGGGTCATGGAACATAGGGTTTCACTGTAGGTTTATGCTATGACACTTCTATTGGCTTAGGCAGGATCTCATGGTCTCAATGTTGACTTGGGCTCAGGTCCAGAACCTTGGAAAGTAGGGAGAGTGCTGGCTGTTTGCTTGGGCCTGTGTTTCTTTTTTGCAGCCTTACTATAGCCTGAACTGTTTCTAGTGAAACATATTTTCTCTACTTGTCTTTTAAGTTGTCTTCTCCAGGATAATTGCTTTACTCTATCCCCTTTCTGGTTATGCTAGTCCAATATTCATTTTGAAGCATTATTTTAAAGTTGATTGGAAAGGATTCTCAGAGAGGTTTGAGCTGTCTTTACCTCTACTCTACCATCTTGTATCTGCCCATACTACACTAAGTTCAAAAGAAAACAGATATCAAGGGTTACTATCAGTGATGGTACTTGCAATATAATTGGCTTTCCAACTGCTTCATTTTTCTTTTAATGACTCATGTTTCTATTCCACTTTTGACCATGACTCATGTTTTTACTTTCCCTCTTTCAAAATGAAGTAATTATAATATCCCTTTCATAAGAAACCTCCTTGTCTTTATTCATTCACAAATAGATTTCTTCCTTGATTTCAGAAACAGACCTATGGATATTATGATTGTTCATCCTAACCTTTCCTGTCAGCCTAATAGAATTAGTCAAGTATTATTCATATGGAACCCAATAAAATTATTCCTTAATTTTCTACTAATTAGTTGATTGAGTTTTCTAATAGATGCCTTGATATTAAGAAAGGTAAGACAGCCCTGAGTTTTCTTCAAGTTTCCCAGCCTCATTGAATATTCTCCATTGAGGATTTCTATTTCTTTTTATACCTCATAAATCATGCAATTACTATCCTTTCTCATGTTAAACTAAAAAAAATTATAGATACATAACTAAATGGCATGTGATTTATCACTCAGGTGGGTAATGTCTGATAGTAAATATCCTTTAATGTCTGCTTCCATAGTACCATGTATCATTCATATGTGGTTTCTATGAATTTCTTGATGCTAATATGCACCCAAATATGCTTGAATTTATCTAATAAGATTGGAGTTGAGAGTAAAAATACATTTCCATTCCCTCTTCCTTGTCCCTACTAAGAGTACTCTTCCTCAGGTCCTGCTGATATACATTTTAATTCCTGTGTCTATCAAGATCATAAAAAATGCTCTTCAATTTCTCATTGATTCTATGTAGCTAACAATAAATATTTTTAATGAAGTATTCTTATACTTTCTTTTGCTAAAGATATTCATGGATTAGGGATAGTATTTACCCTTTGTAATATGTTAAAGACTAGCAGGGGACATCACCTTCCAGCATAGTTAAAACAAATTATACACATATGTAAAAATTTCTCCTTTTGGTTCCGGGTTAAGATGGCGGCAAAGTAAGAAGCAGCTCTTAACCTCTCCTGACTGAAACACACAAAACTCCTCAAGGGGACATAAAAACAAGTCCAGATGAACAGAGGAACCCCACAACAGGGCACAGTGTGGAAGGTACGTGGAATCGAGGCATTTCCATGCTATAAAGGGGTGAAACAGCTCTCACTAAATCGCGGGCTGAGCAACCACCCCACCCCCAACCCCTCCACACACAACACCTATAGCGCCAAAGCCAGCTAGAAAGAAATAGAGCAAGTTTGGGGCACCCATCGAGTCATTGGCAGCTCCGGGGCCTGTTCCTGAGAGCAGCAAGATTTAGGACCCCAAAAAGCTAAAGAAAACACACAAACACTGAGTGCAGGAGCAGGACACAGACAACGGAAACAGGGTGCAGAACGCGGGCTCAGCGCGCAGGCATGGGCGGAGGGGTGGGCGGAGTCAGACACAGCCACAACCTAAAGCTCTGAAACCCTGAGTGGGGAACCAGTGCAGACAGGTATATGACTGTGGAAGCAGCGCCCTGAGACTTGTAAAGAAACCTCCAGCAGAGGATCAAGCAAGGGGGTCCACCAGGGGGATTGACCTTGTCAAAAACCAGAACTCAGACCTCAGGAGCCAATAGATCGCGGACAGACACTGAGCGCGAGGATAAATCTGGGAAGCTGCTGGGCTAATGATGGCTACCCAGTCTCAGGAAGTTCAGAAGAGAAAGATTAACAACAAGAAAAAGAAGTCTTTAACACTCGACAACTTTTACACAGAGAAAATCCAGACAACCGAGCAAACAGAGGAGGAGAACAAACAAGCATCCGGACCCTCCTCAAATGAGGAAAACTCCTCACAAGCTATGGAAGAGTTCAAACCTGAGATTTTGAGGAAAATGGAAGAGATCTGGCAAGAAAATAACAGTTTAAATGGTAGAATCTTGCAATTGGAAAGTGAGGCTCAGAAACCAAGTGAACTGATAAGCAAATTGAACACCAGAAATGACCAGATTGAAAAGGAATACCAGAAGATTATAGCCGAAAACCAGAAGATTATACCCGAAAACCAAAAGATCAAACCCGAAAACCAAAAGATTATAGACGAAAACCAATCCCTAAAGGCTAGAATTGAGCAATTAGAAGCTAATGATCTCTAAAGACAACAAGGACAAATAAAACAAAGTCAAAAGACTGAAAAAATAGAAGGAAACATGAAATATCTCAATGAGAGAGTGACAGACCAAGAAAACCAGTCTAGAAGAGACAATTTGAGGATTATTGGTCTTCCAGAAAAACCAGAAATTAATAGAAACCTGGATGCCATACTAACAGAAATTATTCAGCAAAATTGCCCTGAAGTCCTACAACAAGAGGGCAATATAGACATTGAAAGGATTCATAGAATACCTGCGACATTCGATCCAGATAAGAAAACACCCAGAAATATAATTGCCAAATTCAAGAGTTTCCAAGCAAAAGAAAAAATCTTACAAGAGGCCAGAAAGAAACAATTCAAATATCAAGGAGCACCAATCAGGATCACACAGGATCTGGCAGCCTCCACGTTAAAAGATCGCAAGGCTTGGAATATGATATTCAGAAAGGCAAGAGAGCTGGGCCTGCAACCACGGATCAACTACCCATCAAAATTGACTATATATTACCAGGGGAAAGTATGGGCATTCAACAAAATTGAAGAATTCCAGGTATTTGCACAGAAAAGACCAGGGCTAAATGGAAAGTTTGATATCCAACCACAAAAATCAAGAGAAACATGAAAAGGTAAATAAGATACAGAGGGGAAAGAAAGAAAACTTATAATTTTTAAATTTGCCTTTTTAAGGGCCTCAGTGAGATCTAATTATCTGTATTCCTATGTAGAGAAATGTTATGTATAATTCTCTGTAGTGAACTCTATTCACTATTATAGTATTCACTATTAGAGTAATCAGAAGAATAATTCACAGGGTGAGGGTGGAACACTAAATAATCTAAGATGGCATGGGGGATGGGAAAGAGGGGGTGAATAGCAGGGGACACCAAGAGAAACTTGAATGAATAAGAAAGATAGGATGTTCTATTACACACAGGGAGGGCATGGTAAGGATAGGGGACAAATACTATTATAAGAAGGAGAGGAAGAAAGCATTACGAGGTAATAATCAAACCTTACTCTCAGTGTAATCAACCTGGAGAGGGAAGAGTAGCTATACTATCCATTGGGACATAAAACTCTTATCTAACCCTTCTTAGAAAGTTAGAAGAGATAAACCAAGGGGAGCAGGGCAGTGGGGAGGTCAAAAAAAAAAGAGAGGGGAGAAAAGGGGGAGGGAATTCATAAGGCCTTTAAAAACAAAAAGAGGGGGAAAAATAAGGGAGAGAGTAGAAAGGGAAGTTAATCAAGGGAGGGGATAAGGGATAGCGGCTCAATAGCAAACCACTGGTTTAAAAGGAAAAAAGTATTAGAAAAAGGGGGTAGGAATAGGGGAGGATACGAAAATGTCAGCAAATGCACAACTGATGATTATAACTCTGAATGTGAATGGGATGAACTCGCTCATAAAACGTAAGCAAATAGCAGAGTAGATTAGAAAACAAAATCCTACCATATGTTGTCTATAAGAAACACACATAAGGCAGGTGACATAGACAAGTTTAAGGTTCAGGGCTTGAGCAAAATCTTTTGGGCACCAAATGAGAAAAAGAAGGCAGGAGTGGCTATCACAATCTCTGACAAAGCCAAATTAAAAATAGATATGATTAAAAAAGACAAGGAAGGTCATTACATCCTGATTAAAGGCAGTATAAACAATGAGGAAATAACACTGCTCAATATGTATGCACCAAGTGGCATAGCACCCAAATTCATAATGGAGAAACTGGCAGATGTCAAGAAGGAAATAGATAGTAAAACCATACTAGTGGGAGATCTAAATATTCCTCTTTCAGATCTAGATAAATCAAACCAAAAAATAAATAAGAAAGAGGTAAGAGAGGTGAATGAAGGCCTAGAAAAATTAGATTTAATTGATATGTGGAGAAAAATAAATAGGGACAAAAAGGAATACACCTTCTTTTCAGCTGCACATGGCACATTCACAAAGATTGACCATGTTACAGGGCATAGAATCATTTCAAACAAATGCAAAAGACCAGAAATAATAAATGTAACCTTCTCAGATCATAATGCAATAAAAATAATAATTAGTTAGGGCACCTGGACAGGAAAATCAAAAACTAATTGGAAATTAAATAATATGATTCTCCAAAACCAATTTGTCAAAGAATGAATCATAGAAACAATCAACAATTTCATTGAAGAAAATGACAATGATGAGACATCCTACCAAACTCTGTGGGATGCGGCCAAGGCAGTACTCAGGGGGAAATTTATATCTTTGAGTGCATATATTAACAAATTAAGGAGGGCAGAGATCAATAAATTGGGCATGCAACTCAAAAAATTAGAAAGCGAACAAATTAAAAATCCCCAGATGAAAACTAAATTAGAAATACTAAAAACCAAGGGAGAAATTAATAAAATTGAAAGTAAAAGAACTATTGAATTAATAAATAAGACTAGAAGCTGGTACTTTGAAAAAACAGATAAAATAGACAAAGTACTGGTCAATCTAATAAAAAAAAAGGAAAGAAGAAAACCAAATTGACAGTATCAAAGATGAAAAGGGAGATGTCACCTCTAATGAAGGGGAAATTAAGGCCATCATTAAAAACTATTTTGCCCAATTATATGGCAATAAATATAACAATTTAGAAGATATGGACGAATATGTACAAAAATATAAACTTCCTAGATTAACAGCAGAAGAAATAGAATACCTAAATAATCCCATATAAGAAAAAGAAATTGAACAAGCCATCAAAGAACTCCCTAAGAAAAAATCGCCAGGGCCTGATGGATTCACAAGTGAATTCTATCAGACATTCAAAGAGCAACTAATCCCAATATTATACAAATTATTTGATAAGATAAGCAAAGAAGGAGTCCTACTAAATTCCTTTTATGACACAAATATGGTACTGATTCCAAAGCCAGGGAGATCAAAAACAGAGAAAGAAAACTACAGACCAATCTCCCTAATTAACATAGATGCAAAAATCTTAAATAGAATACTAGCAAAGAGACTCCAGCAAGTAATTAAGAAGATCATCCACCATGATCAGGTGGGATTTATACCAGGAATGCAAGGTTGGTTCAACATTAGGAAAACCATCCACATAATTGACCATATCAACAGTCTAACAAACAAAAATCCCATGATTATCTCAATAGATGCTGAAAAAGCCTTTGACAAAATACAGCATCCATTCCTATTGAAAACACTGAAAAGTATAGGAATAGAAGGACCTTTCCTAAAAATAATAAACAGTATATACCTAAAACCATCAACAAACATCATATGCAATGGGGATAAATTAGAAGCCTTCCTAATAAGATCAGGAGTAAAACAAGGATGCCCATTATCACCTCTATTATTTAACATTGTACTAGAAACACTAGCAGTTGCAATTAGAGAAGAAAAATAAATTGAAGTTATCAAAATACGCAAGGAGGAGACTAGGTTATCACTCTTTGCAGATGATATGATGGTATACTTAAAAAATCCTAGAGAATCATTGAGAGCCAGGTCTAGAGACAGGAGGTCCTAGGTTCAAATCCGGCCTCAGACACGTCCCAGCTGTGTGACCCTGGGCAAGTCACTTGACCCCCATTGCTCACCCTTACCACTCTTCAACCTATAAGTCAATACATAGAAGTTAAGGGTTTAAAATTTAAAAAAATTAAAAAAAAATCCTAGAGAATCAACTAAGAAGTTTGTAGAAATAATCAACAACTTTAGCAAAGTTGCAGGATACAAAATAAATGCACATAAATCATCAGCATTCCTATACATTTCCAACACACTAGAGCAGCAAGAAGTAGAAAGAGAAACACCATTTAAAATCACCCTAGACAATATAAAATACTTAGGAATCTATCTACCAAAACAAACACAGCAATTATATGAAAACTACTACAAACACTTTCCAAACAAATAAAACTGTATCTAAACAATTGGAAAGCCATTGATTGCTCATGGATAGGACGAGCTAACATAATAAAAATGACAATTCTACCCCAATTAATTTACCTATTTAGCGCCATACCTATCAAACTACCAAAAAACTTCTTTACTGAATTAGAAGAAACTATAACAAATTTCATTTGGAATAACAAAAGATCAAGAATTTCAAGGGAAATAATGAAAAAAAATGTCAAGGAAGGGGGCCTAGCACTACCAGATATTAAACTATACTATAAAGCAGCAGTCATCAAAACAATATGGTACTGGCTAAGAGACAGAGAGGAGGATCAATGGAATAGACTTGGGGTAAATGACATCAGCAAGAAAGTGTATGATAAACCCAAAGAGCCCAACTTTTGGGTCATGAATCCACTATTTGACAAAAACTGCTGGGAAATTTGGAAAACAATATGGGAGAGATTAGGTCTAGATCAAC
Organism: Gracilinanus agilis; assembly: GCF_016433145.1. Classification (NCBI taxonomy): domain Eukaryota; kingdom Metazoa; phylum Chordata; class Mammalia; order Didelphimorphia; family Didelphidae; genus Gracilinanus; species Gracilinanus agilis. The sequence continues at coordinate 316,878,442 of NC_058130.1, read as the reverse complement.
ATCTCACACCTTACACCAAGATAAATTCAGAATGGGTGAAAGACTTGAATATAAAGAGGGAAACTATAAACAAGTTAAGTGAACACAGAATAGTTTACTTGTCAGATCTTTGGGAAAGGAAAGACTTTAAAACCAAGCACGAGTTAGAGAAAATTACAAAATGTAAATTAAATGGTTTTGATTATATTAAACTGAAAAGTTTTTGTACAAACAAAAACAATGTAGTCAAAATCAGAAGGGAAACGACAAATTGGGAAAAAATCTTTATAACAAAAAACTCTGACAGGGGTCTAATCACTCAAATATACAAGGAGTTAAAGCAATTGTATAAAACATCAAGCCATTCCCCAATTGATAAATGGGCAAGAGACATGAATAGGCAATTTTCAGGTAAAGAAATCAAAAGTATCAATAAGCACATGAGAAAGTGTTCCAAATCTCTAATAATTAAAGAAATGCAAATCAAAACAACTCTGAGGTATGACCTCACACCTAGCAGATTGGCTAAAATGAAAGAAGGGGTGAGTAATGAATGTTGGAGGGGATGTGGCAAAATTGGGACATTAATGCATTGCTGGTGGAGCTGTGAACTGATCCAGCCATTCTGGCTGGCAATTTGGAATCATGCTCAAAGGGCTATAAAAGAATGCCTTCCCTTTGATCCAGCCATACCATTGCTGGGTTTGTACCCCAAAGAGATCATAGATAAACAGACTTGTACAAAAATATTCATAGCTGTGCTTTTTGTGGTGGCAACAAATTGGAAAAGGAGGGTATGTCCTTCAATTGGGGAATGGCTGAACAAACTGTGGTATATGCGGGTGATGGAATACTATTGTGCTAAAAGGAATAATAAACTGGAGAAGTTCCAGGTGAACTGGAGAGACCTCAGGGAACTGATGCAGAGCGAAAGGAGCAGAGCCAGAAGAACTCTATACACAGAGACTGATATACTGTGGTAAAATTGAATGTAATGGACCTCTGTACCAGCAGCAATACAATGACCCAGGACAATTCTGAGGGATTTATGGTAAAGAAAGCTACCCACATTCAGAGGAAGGACTGCAGGAGAGGAAACATATAAGAAAAACAACTGCTTGAACGCATGGGTCGGGGTGGACATGATTGAGGGTGTGGACTCGAAACTACCACATCAATGGAACTACCAACAATTTGGTAATTGGTCTTGATCAAGGACACATGACAAAACTAGTGGAAATGTACGTCGGCCATGGGTGGGGGGAGCACGGGGGGCAAAGTAGAGCATGAATCATGTAACCATGTTAAAAATGAATATTAATAAATGTTTAAAAAATTTCTCCTTTTGCCTACTAAGAGATTCATCTAATAAGAATGGAGTTGAAAGTGAGAGAGATGTCTAGTTTCCCTCCTTGTGCCTTCTAAGGATATTCTTCATCATGTCCTGTTTTAAAAATTAAAGGTATTATTTTTTTTCAAATGCAAAGATATAATTATTTGTTCTCCCAAGCACCTAGAAATATCACTATCCTTCTCACTTCCCCAAAGAAAAACAAAACATTTGTTCAAATTCATTCATTTTCATGGAGATCCCATGACTACTCTTTGGGGACACTTGAATGTGTTTTTGTTTTAGTTGGGGAAGGGAGTATAGGAACAGTGCTACAGACAGGGAAGAGGAGGATTCTGTAACAAATTGAGATTTGGGAAGTTAGAATTCTGGATTTTACTGGAGATAGATGACCCATGTTCTTTGTTTTACCAATTATCTCAACCATGGTAGGGTGAAGTGGAAGTTTTCCAGTTGCACTAAGGTAGATACATTTCTAAACCTGAGGGAAAGCCTGAGGAAAGATGGGAGATAGCCCCTAAACCAATCCCTCTGCATGTCATAGGCTCTGGGACAGTTAGCTGCTGCAAAGTTTAATTTTAGCAAGATGGTAAGATATTATATATTCATTCCAATGACTTTATTGTACTAAAAACAGGGCCTAGTGTTTTACTTTTGCCTCATTAAAAATAACTATGCATATTTACAAACTTGTTTGCATAAAGTTCACATAGAAAATTTTTTTTCAAAACATAAGTATGTAAATATACATACATATATAGAAATGTATTAGTGTATATATACATACACAAAATATTATCTTTATGAATATAAGTACACATACATACATATGTAAACACATAGATATGCTATAAAAAGGATATAATTACTTATTCCTCAGATATCTCATCTGGATTTTTTGCCTCTCCATACAGATATTCCTGAGTCCATCTTCAAAAAATATTTATTGTTTAAATTAAATATACCACTAATTATCTTCATTACTTTTTCACATCTTAAGTCCTAAATGATACTTTTCTCTGTCTTTAATGTGATTTGAGCCACTGTTTACTATACATATCCTTTGCAAGCTATTTTCACTTCCAAATTTTGGTTAATTAGAATTCTAGAATCTTATCTCATTAGCCTTTTTCTAGTTTCAAATTCACTGCCAGCTAATTCCCCAAAAGATCCAGAACCACTTTAAAAGATAATTAGGAAATGTTATGAAAAAAATAAAAATACAATACAACATAAATAATGTTAACAATGTTGATATAAATAATGTTATATTGTTGTTTTCTAAGTCAACTGCAGTTCTCAGAGGTATCCCATTTCTGTTTGAGTTTGGCACCACTATACCACTGTGTAGAGGAGCTCTCTTTTTGGCAGGCTTCTTTTCTCACTTTTGTATAAATTTCTATGAGATACCACATGCCCAGGTAGTTTCCACTCATATTATATACTCTGTGAATGAGAAATGTAATGGGTCTGGTGAAATTACCTTGAACATTGTTCATGTCAAGCTGAATGGGGCTCTTGTTGTATACATTATTTTCATGATTTTGTTAATTTAAAATTTTATGAAAACATGTAATTCATAATTTCTTATGGTACAATTGTTTTAAAAATTATATTCATGTGTGAAATGAAATAATATTTATAAAATGTTTTACAAACTTTAAAGTGCTATATAAATGATATTTTCATAACTATGTTATACATGGTAGTTATTGTATTGAGGCAACTGGTGGCCTAATAAAACATTTAGTTGATGAGGACAGGAAAACCTGAGTTCAAATCAAATCTCATAAACTTTCTCTGTTACCCTGACAAGTCACATAAAACACTGTTCACCTCAGTTTCATCAGCTGTAAAATAGTGGATTTTTGTCCCAAAACTTGGGGTCTTTGGGTTTATCATAGACTGTCTTGCTGACGTCACTTATCCCAAGTCTATTCCACTGATCCTCCCTTCTGTCTCTTAGCCAATACCATATTGTTTTGTTGACCTCTGCTTTATAGTATAGTTTAATATCTGGTTCTGCTAGGCCACCTTCCTTCACATTTTTTTCATTATTTCCCTTGATATTCTTGATCTTTTGTACTTCCAAATGAACTTTGTTATAGTTTTTTTTCTAATTTTGTAAAAAAGTTTTTTGGTAGTTTGATAGATATGGCACTAAATAAGTAAATTAATTTGGGTAGAATGGTTCAAGACTGTCAAGGAAGCTGTCTCTGATAATTTCTTGTAGGATGATGTCTAAACTTTTTCTTTTGTTATGATGTTCAGGTAAACCAGTAATTCTTAAATTGTCTCTTCTAGCTCTGTTCTCCAGATCTTTGGTTGAATCAATGAGATGTTTCATATTCTCCTCAAATTTTTCTTATTTTAAATTTTATTTCATATATTCATGCTGCCTTGTGAAGTCATTTGCTTCTAGTTGTTGAATTCTAATTTTTAATGATTGAAAATTCATCCCTGGCTTTTTGGTCATCCTTATCCTTTTGGTCTGATTTTCTTTGTAGATCATCTTTTGCCTTCTTTGCTTCATTTTCAAGCTGGTCAATTCTCGTTTTTAAGACTTTATTTTCTTGTTTTAGTTCATGTATTTCCTTTTTCAAATTGTCTTTAGCCTCTCTTGATTGCTTTTTGAGTTCCTGAAGTTTTTGAGTTAATTGAATTTTGAGATCTTCCAAAGTCTGTTTCCAAATCGCTTGAACTTCTTCCTCTTCCATTTCATTTGCTCTCTTTTCACTTCCTGGAAAGAAGCTGTCAATTGTCATTTTTTCTCTTTTTCTGTTCTTTACTCATTTTTCCCCTTTTCTCTTCTTCTAGTTTAAGCAGATGGATTTAATGAGCTTTGATGAAAAATCTTCCCCCAGCTGGCAATGGAGGCTTGTAGTTACTTTCTTTTCAGTCTGTGAGAGAGAGGTCTTGGACTTTCCCTGCCCTCTGAAGTCTTCTTGTTTGTCCAGTTGATGGGATTAAGCCTGTATTGATTGGATTAGTCTGTATTATTTAATGTTCCCTGAGGCTAAAACCTTGAGAGGGTGGGGAAAGGAGTGGGGGGGACAAGATGGAATGTTTTTGCTGAGCTGTCCAGCAGTAGGGTCCCCATGCTCTGTCCTGCTGTTTGACCTGGTTTTCTTTCCTCTTGAAGCCCTTTGTTCTCTATCTCAGTGTGATAAAGCCAGGTGGTCTGAAGTTTGGCTCCATCTAAGCTGCATCTTCCTAGCCTTTTTTCTGTGTTTCTCTGACTTTCTCCTCCAGTCACCTCCCCAGTTCCTGTGTTCAACTCCCTGAGTTCGGAGCCAGCAAAGTCCTCTCTCCAGGCCAGTGTGCCTGCCTTCCCAGAGATTTCAGGGGCCACTAGAGACTCTGCACAGTGTGTGGGGGAGGGGTACTGGGATTCCCCTTCTATATCCTCAGACCCAATAGTTAAGAATTCAAGCCTTTATCTTGGCATACCTCTTTAGCTGTCCAGCAATAGGGTCCCCCTGTTTTGTCCCATTGTTAGATTTGGTCCTCTTTCATCTTGAAGTGCATTGTTTTCTATCTCAGTGTGGAAGAGTAAGGAGATTTTAAGATTTGCTCCATCTAAGCCGCCATCTTCCTAGAATCCTATAGAATTGAGCAGGTCTTTTTGTGGTAGCAAAGAATAGGAAATTGAGGCAATGTCCAATAATTGGAGGGTAGCTGAACAAGTTGTGGCATATGATTGTGATGGAATACTATTGTGCTCTAAGAAGTGATGGGCAGGTTTCAGAAAATCATCAAAAGACCTACATGAACTTATGTAAAGTATAGTGAGCAGAACCAGAACAACAGTCTATAACAATATTGTACTATGATCCACTATGAATGACAGTTATTTTCAGAAATAAAATGATTAAAGACAATTCTGAAGGACTTAAGACATAATTGTATCTACTTCCAGAGAAAGAACTGATTGAGTCTGAATGCATATTGAAACACACTTTTAAAACGTTCTTTATCATTCTTATTTTGTGGGGTTTGGGGGTGAGCAGAGTCTGTTTTCCTTCACAACATGACTAATATGGAAATATGTTTTGCATGACTACACATGTATAACCCATATCAAATGGTTTACCTTATCAATGAGATGAGAAGAAGGAGAGAATTTGGAACTCAAAATTTTAAAAAAATGTCAAAAATTTCTTTTACATATAATTGTTTAAAAATCAAACATTAAAAATTATACTCCTCTTGACTTCATTTGTATATAAAAGTTTCCATTGAGCTTTAGGTTTTTATCAAGAATGCTTAGAAATCCTATTTTTATTGAAGATGAATTTTCTCCCTTTAGTTTTAAATTAATAAGTAATGCCTGTTTTAACTATATTTTATGCTTTTAATAATATAAAATTCTTTTTTCCACTTCTTTATAGTAGTAGTTTATAAATGAAGGTGATTACTGGATTCTTTCTATTTTCTTTTCATTTTGTTCTGGAATGTTTCAATTGTATTCATCTATGGTTTCTTGAAATGTGATATTTAAGCTCTTTAACTGGTTATAACTTTCAAATGGTTCCCCAAACATTTATTCTTGATATATTTTCAACATCTGTTTTCTTTATTTAGGGTATCTTGTATTTCCTTCTCTTTTTTCAATCATTTGATTTGTTTTAGTATTAGTTGGGATAATATGTAGTTATTATTAACTTCTATTTGGTTATTCCTACTAATGGAGTCTGTTACTTGAGAAGTTTTTTTTTTATCTCTTATGCTTAGCTGTTAATTTTCTTTGTACTTTTCTCCTAATTAAAAAAATTCTTTCCTTCAGTTCTCTCATTGAATTTCCTTTAAAATATCATTTAAAGAAACTTTTATTTGATTCATTTCTCCTAGGAATTAATTCTAATTGTTCATGTGAATAAGTCATATTTTTCTTCAGAGCTTGCTTGTAAGATGAAAGTAGGAAAAAACCACTCCTAACATTAACCTTCTGGCATCCCTTCACCAATGAACACAAAATGGATATTTATCTTTACCCATCTTCTGAGAATACCACAATTTTGAAAGAATTTGATATATTTTAAACATTCAAATGAAACCTTTCTATATTCACATTGGGAAAATAAAGTGGGAAAACAGTTTGCCAAGATTATGAGATCAATTAAGATAAATATGAGTATGGAATCCATTGCATTAGTGAATTTTAGGAATGCACTGGAGATGGATAATGAATATGGCTAGTGTTTAGAGATAGAATTGATTAGGGAAACTATACAATGCTATAGATCTTAGAAACTATAGAAAATGTACTAATCTCAATTTGCTTGACTCTTCAAAACTTCATCTTAAAAAAGGACACTATGTTAGTGCAACTTATGGGACGTGAATACTCTCAGAATAACTAAATGGAGGGACATATGGTTGGTGAAAGAGATTCTCTTGGTTGATATCAGACCATTCTTAAGGTGCAGATTATTGGAGTTAGTCACAGGTGGGCAAATATATTGGGTTCTAGTTTCAAACTATGGAATGAAGCATTATTACTCAGATTCTCTTCTTGCTGTTCAATTAGGTCCTATTTCCAGAGAAGATTGGGACTCAGTCTATTCCTATGTAGAAAGCCATGGGAATATAGACAACATATAAATTTTTGCTTCCTTTACCAGAGAATTAGAAACACTTAACAAATGAGAGTAAAATTTTAAAGGGATTCAAATCATAGTGGCAGTGTCACATTAACTTTTCATAGCCAGTTAGCCAACAAGTATTTATATAAGTATCTATTATGTGTCTGATACTGTGCTAAGTACTGGCAATAAGTAGAATTATTTTTTTAAAAGCAACCAACTACTCAAACACTATAAACAGTCCCTGTTTTCAAGAAAATAACTTACCTTTTTGCTATTTTGGTGAGTTCCATTAGAGATTGGCTGGTTCATCAGATGTATGCCAGCTTTAATAGCAGCAATGAACTTGCTCCTTTCTTTATAACTAGAACTCATTGCTTTATTGACCACCCAAATGATGGGCCTTCTCTCCACTAATAAGCAGACTTCAATTGTTCTTGATTACCTTTATAAAATCAATGGAGGGAAAGATACCATTGAGGATATGCCTTATCACAGAAGAAGATGGACAGGTCATTTTTGTGAAAATGAAGGACAAACGTGTACTAATCCAAGTGATATATTAGTGTTTTGAAATTACAACAAAATTATCAACAAAATAAAGTCTTCCAGTTTTCTAGATGACTCCTCTAAGAAAGATTTGTAATCAAACATGTGAGAGTCACACAGGATGTGGTGTGTAGGAGTATCCATCTGTGTTGTTGATGAAAAATCCACATTAATTAAATGTAACTCTAAGTTATCAATGTAAATAATCTATGGAAAAATAAATGAAATTTAAAAAACAAAACAAAAACTTCTTAGAAACATCCCTCAAATTTAATTTGTAAATACAATAAAGGAAAATATCAAATAATCTAATTAAGTTTCTTCATTTATATTACTTCTATTTATCCCTCCAAGAAGGAACCTGGAATTCCGAAGCAATAGAATATTATCTGAGTCTATGGTGAATGAGGGATATGTATGTTCAAAATCCTTCTTCATTCTTTATTATGCAACATCTTTTCCTCCTTTCTTCAGCTATCTGTTGAAGAAGTGGCCAAGGACAATTTCTAAATTTGATTGCATATATATAGACATATGCATATATATATACATATATGTGTGTGTGTGCACACACATGCATAGGCACATACACAAATGTATATATGTATAAATGTATTTCACATTTACCACACATATTTATATATGCATGTAGCATTTTACAACTAGAGCAGTAGTGAAATGCTCACTTAATATCAAATGCCGTCAAACTTTGTTGCTTAGTTGTTTTCAGTCATGTCTAACTCTTCATGGCCCCTTTGGGGGTTTTCTTAGCAAAGATACTAGAATAGTCACCTTTTTTCTCCTCCAGCTCATTTTAGAGATGAAGTAACTCAGGGAAATGTGGTAAAGTGATTTGCTCAGGGACATACAGCTAGTAAGTGTCTGAAGCCAGATTTGATTTGAACTCAGGTCTTACTGACCCTAGGCCTAGCACTCTATGTGCTGTGCCATCTAGCTGCCCCATACCTTGGTATTATCTTACCAATGAGAGCCAAACTTCTGGATGGTGATGGAGTGAATTTGTTTGAACTCTGTATGTACTTTCTCTTCTTTGTCTTCTCTACTTCTTACAACCTGGTTTCTAACTCAAGTGAAATTGCTACCTGCAACATAAGATTTTTTATGATGCCCTTGGCTACTAGTGATTTTCTTGCCTAAAATTACAAATATACATTGTGTATGTTTGGGTGTACATATACAAAGATCCCTTATTGCATACATCCTATGTATCATGCATTGTGATAAATGGTAGCAATTTCAAAAATAAAAAAAAACTAATCTCTATTCTGAAGGACCTTCCATTCTAAAGCAGGAAGACAAACTAAACAAGATGAGGAGGAAAGGAGAGAAGGATAACCTCACAGGGGCAATGTGCAAGCAAGGAGAAGGAGGATTCTGGGGCATGAAAATAGATGTGAGTGTGATGACGCAAACCTGAGGTCTTTCATTAAGTGGTAGTTCTAGCAAAGGAGTCACCAATCAGGAGTGGATCGCCCCAGATTATGATTTTCTCAGGATTACAATTTAGCAGGTGAGGAAAAAGAGGATTTTCAAAATTGAATCCAATTGTGAGAAACAATAGATGTATTTGTGACATCTTGAGAATGTAAGCTCCTTTAAGGCAGAACAGAAAAAAAAATGTGTTGTTTTATTTAAAGCAACCCATCATTTAAATTTTTATGTTTATTTTTTATCTTTAAGTCTTACTTTAATGCCTTACTCATAGCAGACTTAATAGATACTTGATGATTGATTAATTAATTATTGTATAAGTCACATGGTGTATTGGAAAAAATACCAAATTTGTCATCTTCGATTTCACATCTCATTTTTGCCTCTTGCTATGAGCTACTATTAACTGACATTTATATACTTCGAGGTATGTAAAGCATTTTGCATGTTTACTCATACAGTGTTTAACAAATCATTTCCATTCTCAGTTTTAATTTCTTCATAGGTATAATCAGAGGCTTTGAATACGTGATCTTCTCTAAGGTGCCTTGCAGCTCTAAGACCAATGATCCAATATTTATCACCCATAATCAAAACTTAGCATAGTATATCTGTTTTAGAACAAACCTTCATACCCTGAAAATTCTTGATAATTATGCATTGGTGATAATGAAAATGGTAAGTGCAAGTCATAAAAACAAAAAAAAAATCCTTTTAGAGTTAATATTGCTTCTAATGCGAATCCTTATCATTGTGTATGCTTTTCCACAGTAGTACTTGCCCATATACATGAAAATGTATCATTTTTAACTTTTATATACTTTACCATCTTCTTAGAAATAAGAATCTTAATCCTTTGAAATCTAACTACTTCCCAACATGTTACTATCTTAAAAAATTGTAACAAAAATTATTACAGCTTTAGACTTTGCAAAATGCTTTAACCTGAGGTGGTAGGTCATACATACAGTGCCATCATGATTTATGATTTTAAAAATTATTTTTTCAGGTTACATTTCAATACAATTTTAAATTCTATATTTCTGACTTTTTGCAATCCATGTTGCTACCTCTTTCCCACCATCATCATCCTCAGGAAGATAATGTAATAAAAGTTTTATAGATGTTATAAAATACATATTTCCAGTTTTCTCATATTGTGAAACAAAACACATATAAACACAAAATAAAAATTCATGAAGGAAATAAAGTGAAGACTTCTTTACTTCAGTTTGCTTTCAGTTTACAACAGTTCCTTCTATGATAGCGAATAATCTTTTTATCATGAATCCTTTGGAATTATCCTGGATCCTTGCCTTGTTGATAATAGTTAAATTATTCTTAGTTGACACTATTGTTATTATGTACAGGGTTCTCCAAGTTCTGCTTACTTCACTTTCCCTCACTTCATAGAAGACTTTGGAAGGTTTTTTTTTTTTTTTTAATATGTGTGAGTGATCATCATCTTTGTCATTTCTTATGGCACAAATGTGTTTCATTACAAGCATTCACTACAACTTATTCAGCCATTCCTCAGTTGATAGAAATCACTTCAGTTTCTTTGCAATAATAAAGAGCTCTTATACATATTTTTGAATAAGTAGAACTTTTTTCCCTATTTTTGATCTCTGGGTTATAGACCTAGTAGTGCTAATTATAATGACATTTTATAAAATCAATATGGAAAGCAAAATGATGGACAGTTAGCTGTTTAGAACATGAAATGAACTGAGCTAGGCAGGGGTTGTCAGGTGCGAATTCAGTTGATGCACAGGTATTTAAGGAGGATTTGAACTAGAAATTTCACCTCAATCTGGAGACTAGGTTTGGGAGTAGGAGGTTGTTTTGGTTTGAGTAGGCCTTAGGTCAATTTGAATTGCCAGCAACCTGCACTAACCAACTTATAGTCTCAGATCCTGTGATACCTTTATACCAAACAATTTGTTCCTGATTCACACTCCAATAGCAAACAGCAATATCTCTCAGCTAAACAACCTGATTTTGGTTGAACTCTGTCTGGCCCTGCCAGGCTGGCAGCTGGCTACCAGCAATTGATTATTGACAAACCTGATCACTCCTTCTTCAAGTACCATCTTTCATCATTAGCGTAGATTAAGAATCTCCTGTTTCCCTCTTTCCTCAATTAATACCCTGCTCCCCTCCTAAGCCTAGTAGCATTAAGACTTGGAAATTTACCTAAACTGGTGTCAGCTTTATCTTAAGGCTTAGTGAGCATATCCTTGGGAGATTTGAGGGAAAGGAGAGTAATATCAGTCAAACAAGATCTAATCTGCAGTCAAACTCTAGCATTATCCATTACTGGGCCAGATTGTTCAGTTAGAAGTGTCTGTATAATTCCAACCACAGATTCTTCATTTTAGCTGACCAGTCTGGGACATTGTTATTCTTAAATTGAGTTTAGCAGATTCATTATTGACATTTTGTGGGCCCTTTGTGTTTCATTATCATGATTTAAGTGTTACACTTAGGTATTACCTACACATACTCAACTGCATCTCCTCATAACATCAGGCTATATTTACAACATAATGCTAGATCAAAGGGGATACACAGTTTTATGACTTTTTGGGATTGCCCTCCAGAATGATGATATCAATTCACAGCTCTACCAATAGTGTTTTAGTGTTTCATTTTTTCCGATAATCCCTTAACACTTTAACAATTTTCTTTTTTGTCATATTAGCTAGTGTGGTATGTGTGAAGTGATACCTCAGATTTGTTTTAATTTTCATTTCTCTAATTAATAGTGATTTGGAATATATTTATTTCACATGATTAAAGAAAGTTTAATTTCTTTATGTCAGAATTGCCTGTTTATGTCCTTTGACAATTGGTCATTTGGGGAGGGTATCTTATAAATTCTCTATATGGTGGAGAAATGAACCCTTTGTCAAAGATACTTGATCTAAAGACTTTTCCCATTTTGTTGTTTGCCCTTTAATCTTGGTTGCATTAATTTTATTTGTGCAAATCCTTTTTAATTTAATGTAGCCAAAGTTATCTACTTTATATCCTGTCATGTTCTTTGTGTCTTGTTTTGACCCAAATTCTTCCCTTATCCATTGGTCTGACATAAACTCTTTTATGTTCCCCTTGTTTATGGTATCATCCTATATTTCTAAATTATGTTTCCATTTGGCTTTTACCTTGTTATATGGTATGAAATGTTGGTTAGTTTCTGCCATGCCATTTTCTAGTTTCCAGCAATTTTGTCAAATAGTGAGTTCTTCCAAAAGCACAAATCTTGACTTCCAGGTTAAGATGGCTGCAGAGTAGAAGCAGGGAGACTTTCTCTCCTAACCAACCAATATAGCATACCTCCAAAGGAGAAAAAAAATCCAGATGAAAGAAGGGACCCCAAAATAGGGTGCAATGTCAAAGATACATAGGATTTGGGCACCCCCATGCTATAAGGGGGGTGAAATTGCTCCCATCAAAATGTGAGCTAATCAACCCTCACCCACCCCACCCATAGTACCAGAGTCAGAGGCTGCACACCAGAGTTAGAGAGAACAGGGGCACAAAATCTAGCTTCTTGGCAGCAAACTGGCACCACTAGGAGCTTGCCCCTGAGAGCAGCAAGACCTGAAACCCTTGGAGGCTGGAGAGCACAGACCTTGGGGGTGGGAGTAGGGCTGAGAGAGGCAGAGGCAGTCCTCTGAGACTCAGGGGAAAACCCCATATGGAGGAGCAAGTTTGGGTCAGTTTCTGGCTCTGGACAGTGGACTAGGACCACGGGGGAGTGACCCTGAAAACAGCTAGACTAGAGACCCCAGGAGGCTGGGGAGCACAGACTTTGGGTGCAGGAGTGAAGCTGAGAGGGGCCACAGACAGCAGAGGCCTAGCCTAGCAGAAAGTGGAAGCCAGGAGACTTGCAAAGTAGCCTCAGGCAAAAACTACTTCTTAGCTCCATACAAAGAGAGTCTGTTTGCCTTACTCAGACTTCTGGCTGAGAAAACATAATGATGCCAAGCAAGGCCCAGCAAATAACCACCAAAAAGACCAAGAAAAAAGTTTTAACACTTGACAACTTTTTCACAGAAAAAACCAAGAAAACAGAGGAGGACAAACAATTAAAAACATCCAAACCCTCCCCAAAAAATGAAAATGGGTCACAAGCTTTTGAAGAGTTCAAATCTGAGATCATGAGAAAGATGGAAGAGATCTGGCAAGAATATAACAGTTTAAAAGGCAGAATTTCACAATTGGAAATTGAAGCTCAGAAATCAAATGAAACAATCAGCAAATTAAAGACCAGAAATGACTAGCTGGAAGCCATGAAGAACCAGATAGACCAGATTGAAAAGGAAAACCAAAAGATTATACCTGAAAACCAGTCTTTAAATGCTAGAATTGGGCATGTAGAAGCCAATGATCTACAAGATAGCAAGAATTAATAAAGCAAAGTCAAACGACTGACTAAATAGAAGGAAACATGAAATATCTCAATGAGAAGATAATAGATCAAGAAAATAGGTCTAGAAAAGACACTTGAGAATTATTGGTCTTCCTGAAAAATCAGAAATTAATAGATACTTGGACACCATGTTATAAGAAATTATCCAAGAAAATTGCCCTGATGTTCCTCAACAAGAAGGCAAAATAGACATTGAAAGGATCTATAGATCACCCTCTACACCAAGGGTTGGTAATGTATGGCTCTCAAGCCACATCTGGCTCTTTTGAGGACCAGATATGGCTCTTTCTGCAGAAGCCATAAAGTCAATTTTTTTTCAGGCACTGTTACAGGAGCTCACACTGTTATAGGAGCGTGCACTGTGAATACTGTATGGCTCTCGCAAAATTACATTTAAAAAAATGTGGCGTTTATGACTCTCACAGCCAAAAAGGTTGCTGACCCCTGCTCTACACTAAACTCTCAATAGACAACCCCCAGGAATATAATTGCCAAATCCAAGAACTTCCAAGTTAAAGAAAAAATATTACAAGAAGCCAGAATGAAACAATTCACATGTCAAGGAGCACCAATCAGGATCACACAGGATCTGGTAGCCTCCACACTTACAAGACTGCAAGGCTTGGAACATGATATTTAGAAAGGCAAGAGAATTGGGTCTACAACCAAGGATCACCTACCCATCAAAACTGATTATATACTTCCAGGGGAAAGTATGGGCATTCAACAAGATAGAAGATTTCCAAGTATTTGCACAAAAAAGACCAGGACTAAATGGAAACTTTGATATCCAACCACAAAAGTATGAATCTTTAGGTTTGTCAAACACTATGTTATTTTGGTCATTTACCACTTCACATTGGGTGTCTAATTTATTCCACCACTCTATTTCTTAGGTAGTGCCAGATTGTTTTGTTGGCTGTCATTTTATAATATAATTTGAAATCTGGTACATTGCCCCTATTTTATAAACGAAGTAACTTACAGAGTTAATATATAACAGTGCTGAGACAAAATTCACAACTTCAGATACTAGATTTAATGTTCTTCCCATCATACTAGACCACAAGTAAGGTGGTAGGTCATGGTACAGTCAGTTAACAGAGATAACACAGTGTTTCTATCACTTTAATGATAAAATCTTCTGCTATAACATATCATAAAGGTTAGGGCCTTGTATTGTTTTTAAATTAGGATCAGTTAAGATATAGATTATGAAATTTGTAGTACTATCCAATGCTTAGGAAATACAAGAGTTAATATGTAGATTTTTTTGTACTTGGCTCCAAAGGTCAAATCCTGAAACAATGGGTAAAAATTGCAAAGGAACAAATTAAAGTTTAAAATAAGGATATACTTCCTATCAATTAAAGGGGACCTGTGTCTTGGAAGGAAGCATGTTCCTCTTTGATAAAGACTGGAAATCAACTAGATAGAAATGTATATCAGATTCCTGCACAATTATGGTCTAGATTAGATGGTCTTTGAAGTTGACTTCAACCCATGAGATTTCTATAATTCTGGGATTGTAGTTTAACAAGCTTTGGAACAAGGATGTATGTCAGTAAAATAATTTCAATAAAATAAATGGGACTATTTCTTTAGTATTGAATGTATTACTATTCAGTATTTTAGTTATATCTGACTCTTCATGACTCCATTCACCATAACACACTTCTATCTTCCACTATCATTCAAAGTCTGCTGAAACTCATGTTCATTGCTTCTAAGACACTTTCCTTTTATCATCTGTGATTCCCTTTTCCTTTTGCTTTCAATCTTTCTCAGCATCAGACTTTTTTCCATCGAGTCCTATCTTCTTATTATATGGCTAAATTATTTAAGTTTCAGCTTCAATATTTGACCATCCAAAGAAGAGTCTGACTTAATTTCTTTAAGTATTGACTTATTTGATCTCCTTTCTATCTGAATATCTCCCAAAAGTCTTTTTTGGCACCACAATTCAAAAATATAGAGTCTGAAGTATTCAGCTTTCCTCATACCTTTTCCTCCAACTCTCACAGCTATAGATTGCTCCTTGAAAAACCATAGATTTCACTATACAGATCTTAGTTGACAAAGTGATGTCTCTGCCTTTTTGTATGCTGTCCAGAGTTGTCATAGACTATGCTAGAAGTTATCATTATCTCATTTCATCCTTATTACTTCACTGAAGAGGGTAGCAGCTCAGATATGATTATATCCAATTTTCAGATGGAAACCACTACCAATGACAACTCAAATCAAATCAAATGATGGAGAAAGTAGTGACTTTCCTATGTCAATTAGTATCTTATATGGTGAGTTTGATTTATAATTCTGCCCTTGTAAAAATCATGATGTCACCACAAAACCATGATTAACACATTTTGTATTTGTTTTCACCATTAGCAACTGCTTGAATATTGCAAAGTAGGAATGTCTAATTTCCAAGCTGAGATCTAATATGTACCCATTTCCTTATCTTCTTCCATCTCTCCTTTTGTGAAATGAAGCAATAACAGCTATCACCAAGCCAACTTGCAGTAAGTAATTAAGCCAGTACATAAAATTCTTTAAGATGAATAGTTTAATTTAGTTTGTGTCCATCACACTAAATTATTCAATTATTCAGCTAAGATGCAGATAATTCGAGTAGGTTTTAAACTATCCATTGTCTTTACAATGTACCCTTGTAAGCAAATCAAATTGATCCTAATTGTCAAAGAAGGCACGGAATTAATCTTTAAAAAGTTGCAATTCTTAGAAACAGATTTGCATTAATTTTCCCAACCTGAACTCATCTTCTATAGTGACATGCTTTCTGTGTCTTATTTATTTTTATATCCCTCACAATGCCTACCATAAATCTTTGTATATAGTAGTCACTCAATAAACTTCTATCAAATTGAATTAAATTAATTTATATGAGCATTTATTTCTTTTATCCTTCTATTCTAATCCAAGGGCTAAAGAGATAAAAACCATGATCCAAATACATATAATTCATAGTTTTTTATCTTTTTCTGAATTTATCCTATTTCATAGGCCTTTAAGATGTATAAGTGACTCAAGCTTCTTAACAATAATGTTAATGTATCCCAAGTTCTGGCAGGTCCTACAGAGCTAGAAATGCTTCAGGAGTCTGGGAAAAATGGGTTTGAATGCCATCAGATTCCCAATTTAATTAATGAGGAAAGACTCATCACAAAAATTATTATTACTCGATTCATAGTAATTCATGGAACTTTCTACAGCTAAGTGGAGAACTTGTAGTCTTTTCTGAATACCTTAACGTTTAAACTGCCAGTCTTGCCAAACATTCAGAGGCTCAAGCCTGTCACTATTGACACTGCAGTCCATCAGGATAGAAATTATGTGGGATATACTACACTGATCAAATAAGGAGTCATTTATAATGAATGATTTTTAGGCCAGTTAGCTGTTTAGCATTTTACTATTAAGTATTTCATCTCCTGTTTGTGTATATATATATGGAGGTAAGAAAGGATGACGCATTGCATGTGGTCCTCTATACAATAAGGACAATTAATTGCAAAAAAAAAAGATTAATTTAGTTATACACAAATGCAAAGAATGTGTGCCTTCAGGGCTGGTGTGTCTTGTATGATTCTTTAAACTCTGCTGAATTTCATCAGATAAGATTTATGATTTCTCTGACCATTCTCATGAAGGATATGAGGATAGCCTTGCTTGTTAGAATTTTGTAACTGCAAGTGCCATCCTTCCTTTGGGGAATGTAAAAAGCTCATGTTGTTTATCCTGGAACAGGCACACATACATTTCTACTTGCTTATGTTTGTAATAATTGGCAATATTTGTGTATTGGGAGGACATTTGCCATCCCCATTACAATAAAAATTAAAATTTGTATGTACAATCCCAATAACAAATTCTCTAAGTAGTTCTATGCCCTTTGATTCTTGCTTGAGAGAATGATTCCAAACCTGCCCAGCCAGGCAATTTAGATGAAAACATAGGGGAAGATAGAAAACTAAGTCATTTGGCTATATCCTTTATATGTAAATGGCTTTAATTGCTTCACTCCTAAAACTTGTGTAGGGGTTCTTCCTCTGTTTCCCAGTAATAACTTAAATCAGCTTTTACCTGAGTCCAAATAGATTCATAGTACCTTGGGATCATATATAAGCTCTCTCACACCCTTTGCCACTCTGAAGGAAGTAAATTGTGAATCATTCCAAACTCATATTCTTAATACCTTTTATCTAGTTATTTCACTCAAAGATTCAAAAGCATAGATATAGAAGTAAAAGTAGAATATAGGATTTTATACTCTACCAACCGATATCCTAGATCTCTAAATGAGTTAATAACCAAGATGATGTCAGAGATATGACTTTTCCTGTACAAAAAGAGGAGGAAAGGATGGTTGGGAAGCTATTTTTGAAGGACCTACCACACCACCACCTAAATATTTTCAAACATTTGGATAACCATAACACCATCCTTTTTTACCTTGCTTCTAGCAGAATGACAAGAATCTCTTCTAATAGATTATTGGGCATATAAGTCTTTTGCATATCTTTTTTCCTTTTCCTTAGTGAAGATACTATGACCACATGATAACTCCATATCTTTTGCCTATTTAATTAGAAACTGGAATATATAGAAAAACACTGTGGGAGAATGCTCATTTAAAATTTCCTCAAACTCACACAGACAGACCTCATTAGGATTCATTTTTGCAATGAGTTGTGGATATAATTTGACATGCCTCATATTTCCTATTCTTTATAATAGATTAGTTATTATCTTTAGGAAATATTGCAAAATTCAAAATAAAAGCAAAATCATTGGCAATGTGTTCTATATTACAGTGAATTGCTATACAAAGACTACATTTTTATTATTAGTCTATACGTAATTATTGATGCCATTTTCACTGATATATTTTAAATATCTGTTACATAAACATATTTCATTTATTTAAAAGAAATTAGTTGACAAAATGTCTATATCACACTGAAAATTTTAGCTTAGCCTTTTGTAATAGGAAACCCATTTCATTAAGATCAATTTTGTTCATCAACAATAAATATATTTCTCTGAAGTCATTTGCTCCAAAGTATTAAAAAAAGTTGTGAAGTGTCCTTAGAATATTAACCTGCAAAAAGAATTGATAAAGTCTGAATTCAATTGAAGTTTGACTCCACTGAAGATCTAGAAAGTTTTGTTTACTACCCATTTCTGATCTCTCATTCTTTCTTTCTTTCTCTCCTTCTAAGGGAAACTAAAATTCATTGAGTATGCCTTGTAATGAAGATGATAAAAAGAGATTGTCTTTTGATAAATTCATATAGGATTTAGAAACTATTTCTACCAAATTCTTTGGAGAGTGAGTCTATCATGTTTTTTCACTGTTGTTTCTAGAAAACCATCAATAATTGTAGAGATGAGAAAGAAAGGAAAATGTAGGGAGATAAAACTTTTACAAGTTGGAGATTGTCCTTAGACACTTTTATATCATAATCTATTAATAAGGATATTTGTCTTTAAGGCTTAGAATGTAATTGAAGAAACTCAATAGCATAGAATAATTGGATCCAGATACAATGGAAAACGTACTCATTATTCTTTTCTATAAATTTATATATGATTGAATATTTGTATGTTAATGTATAGTGATCACTGAATAAGAGGCAGGCAGGTGGTGCAGTTGAAAATAGCACTGGACCTGGGGTTGAGACCTGAGTTCAATTCTGACCTCAGTCTCTTACTAGTTGTGTGACCTGGGCAAGTCACTTGATCCTTTTTGCCTCCATTTTCTCATCTGCAAAGTAAGCCTGAAGAAGGAAATGCCAAACCAATCTAGTATCTTTGTCAAGAAAACCCAACTGGGATGATCAAGAGTTAAAAATAACTAAAACTACTCAATAACAAAACCAACCACAAAAATATCACTTTATGAAGAATCTATTCAATAATGCAAGGATCAAGGGTGACTCCAAGAGACTTTTCATGAAAAAGAATATCACATCCACAAAAATAATTGATAAAGTCTGAATTCAGATTGAAGTACTGGTACGCCACCATCTATCATATATTTTTTTCATTAGCTCACTTGATATTCTTGACTTTTCATTCTTCCATCTGATTTTCGTATTTTTTCTAGTTCCATAAAATAATTATTTAGTAGTTTGATTGGCATGGCACTGAAAAAAATTAATTTAGGTAGAACTGTCATTTTTATTATGCTATCTCAGCCTACCCATCAGCAATTAATATATTTTTTCTATTTATTTAGATCTGACTTTATTTGTGTGAAAAGTGTTTCATAATTATGTTCATATACTTCATGTGTTTGCCTATTTCTAACTCTTGTGGCTGGACATTTTTGGTAAGATTAGAAATGCTGATGATTTATGTGGATTTATTTTATATCCTGCAACTTTTCTAATGTTATGAATTATTTCTTCTAGTTCTTACTTGATTCTATAGGATTCTTTAAGTATACCATTGTATTATCTGAAGAGTGATAGTTCAGTTTCCTCATTGCCTACTTTAATTCCTTCAATTTCTTTTTCTTTCCTCATTACTAAAGCAAGCATTTTTAATATGATATCAAATAACAGTTGTGATAATGGGCATTCTCACTTCACTCTTGATCTTATTGGTAAGGCTTCTAACTCTAATTCTAACCCCATTACAGATGATACTTTTTGAAGGTTTTAGGTAAATACTGCTTATAATTTTAACAAAGGACCCATTTAGTCTATGCTTTCTAGTATTTTTAGTAGGAATGGGTGGAATATTTTATCAAAGGATTTTTCTGCATCTATTGAGATAATCACATCACTTCTACTTGTTTGGTTATTGAAGTGGTCAATTATGCTAATAGTTTTCCTAATATTAAACCAGCCCTGCATTACTGGTATAAATCCCACCTGGTCATAAGGAATTATCCTTGTGAGATACTGTTTTAGTCTCCTTGCTCCTAGCTTATTTAAAATTTTTGCATTTATATTAACTAATGAAATTGACCAATGATTTTCTTTCTCTGTTTTTCCTCTTCCTGGCTTAGATAACAGTATCATATTTGTTTCATGAAAATAATTTAATAGAATTCCTTCTCTATTTTCCCAAATAGTTTGTGTAGAATTGGGATTAATTTTTCTTTAAATGTTTGACAATTCACTTGTGAATCCATGTGGTCCTGAGGATTTTTTTCTTAGGGAATTCAAATGATGGCTCGTTCAATTTCTTTTTGCTGAGAGAGGTTATTTAAGAATTCTATTTCCTTTTTTGTTAATTTGGGCAATTTGTGTTTTTGTAAATATTCATCTATTTCACTTAAGATTTTCAGATTTATTGGCNAATTTGTGTTTTTGTAAATATTCATCTATTTCACTTAAGATTTTCAGATTTATTGGCACATTATTGGGTAAAATAACTCCTAATAATTGCTTTAATTTCAACTTCTTTTGGGTGTGTTAAACCTTTTCACTTTTTGATACTGATTAATTTTCTTTTTCTTTCCTTTTATAAATCAAATTAGTCAACACTTTTTATTTTTTTTTGCATAAAAGCAACTCCTAGTCTTATTAGTTCAATAGTTCTCTTACTTTCAATTTTATTAATTTATCCTTTAGTTTTGTAAGATTTCCAAGTTAGTCTTTAAATAAGGATTTTTAATTTGTTCTTTTTCTAGTTGTTTTAATTGTACATACAATTCATGGACTGCATTTTCACTATTTAATGATGTGTTTAGAGATATACATTTTCCCCTGAGTACTGCTTTAGGTCTATCCCATGAATTTTGATATATCTTCTTATTGTCATTCTCATTAATAAAATTATCTATTCTTTCTACAATTTGTTCTTTGATGTACCCCTTTTAGCATTATATTATTTAGTTTCTAATTAATTTTTATTTGTCTTTGCGTGGTGCTTTATTGATTATATATTTTAATTCATTATAACCTGAAAAGGATGCATTTATCATTTCTTCTTTTGTGCATTTGGTTGTAAAGTACTTATGCCCTAAATCATGGTCAGTTTTGGTATAGGAGCCATGTACTATTGAAAAAAGGTTTAATCCTGTCTAGTCCCATTCAGTTCTCTCCAGAGATCTATTAGTTCTAATTTTTCTAAGCTTTCATTCACTTCTTTTACTTCTTTCTTGTTTTTTTAGTTTGATTTATCTAGATCCAAAAGAGGGAAGTTGAGGCCACCTAACACTATATTTTACTGTCTATTTTTTACTGAAGTTCATTTAATTGCCCCCTTAAAATTTAAGGGACATACCATTTGGTGCATATATGTTTAGTATTGGTATTACTTAATTGTTTATAGTACCTTTTAGCAAGATACCATTTGCTTTCTTTTCTCTTTTAATCAGTTCAGTTTTTGCTTTAACTTTGTCTGAGACCATGATTGCTACCCCTGCTTTTTTTTTTACTTCAGATATTACACAGCAAATTCTGCTCCAGTACCTTATCTTTACTTTGTGTGTCACCCTGTTTCAAATGGGTTTCTTGTGAAAAACGTATAGTAGGATTCTTGTTTTTTAATCTACTATTATTATTCATTTAAATTTTATCAATAAGCTTATCCTATTCCCATCCATAATGATGATTAGCAACTGTGTATTGTGTATTCCTCTCCATCTTATTTTGCCCTTTTGATTCTGCTCTTTTTTTCTCCACTCTGTCCTTTCTCATCAGTGTTTTCCTTTTTATCCCCCCACTCCGCACTTCCTCTTCAGTCCTATAACCTACCCTATGCTCGTGTCTTATTCCTCTCCTACTTCTCTACATAATAAGATAGGATTCAATACCCCATTGATTATAATTCCATCTCTGAGCCAGTTATGATAAGAGTAAAGTTTAAGCTTGCCCATAACCATCCTTATCATCCCCTCCACCATATTAGTTTTTCACATCTCTTTATGTGAGACAATTTACCCCATTACATCTCTCCCTTTCCTTTTCTCTCAGTGCAATTTTTTTATTCCTTGGATTTTTTACATATCGTGTCATCCAAATCAGCCTACTTTCACATGCTCTGTCTATATATACTTCTTCTAACTGCTCTACTATTGTTTAAAATTTTTAAGATTTACAATCATTCTTTTTCCATGAAGGAACACATACATTTTGACCTTTTTGAATTCCTTAAATTTTCTCTTTCTTAGTTGCCTTTTTAGGCATCTCTTTAGTCTTGTGTTTGGATAAAATATTTTCTGTTTAGGGTTGGCTTTTCCTCATGAATGCCTGGAAATTTTATATTTTATTGAATGACCATTTTTCCCCTGAAAGAATATATTCAGTTTTGCTGGGTAGGTGATTCTGGAATGTAACTGAGATCTTGTGCCTTCTGTAATATCATATTCCATGCCTTCCAGTTTTTTAATGTGGTGGCTACTAAGTCTTGTGTAATCCTGACTGTAGCTCCATGGTATTTGAATTGTTTCTTTTTGACTATCTGCAGTATTTTCTCTTTGACTTGGGAGCTCTTGAATTTAAAAATTATATTCCTGGGAGTTGTCATTTAGGGATTTCATTCTGGAGGTCATCTATGAATTCTTTCAATTTTTATTTTACTCTCTAATTCAAGAATATAAGGACAGTTTTCTTTGATAATTTCTTGTATTATTATGTCCAGAATGTTTTTTATCATGGTTTTCAGGTAGTCCAATAATTCTTAAATTGTCTCTCTTAGACTTATTTTCCAAGTCTGTTGTTTTTTCAATGAGATTTTTCATATTTTGTTCTGTTTTTTTTTCTTGCCTTTTCTTTTGTTTTATTGTCTTTTCATGTCTTATGATGTCATTAGTTTCTATTTATCCAATTCTAATTTTTTAAGAAATGATTTACTTTTGTGAGCTTTTGAGCCTCCTTTTTCATTTGGCTCATTTCTTCTTGCATTGCTTTTATTTGTCTTCCCCATTTTTCCTCTGCCTTTTTAAATTCATTTTTTAAATCCTTTTTGTGCTTTTCTAGAATGTGAGTTCAATTCATATTTTTTCTTTGAATCTTTGCATGTTTTTGCTTTGCGTTCACTGTCCCCTTCTCTGTCTATGCCTTTCTCTTTGCCTCCATAAAACTTTTATACTTTTAGCTTTTTTATGTTTGTTCATTTTCTGAACTGCCTTCTTGACTTTTACTTTTATTTTAAAGGTAGGCTCTGTTTTCAGGGATCAACAACATCTTCTTTGATGTTCTTTTTTTCTGGGTTTCTATAAATCTCAGTTTTTCCATGATAGTATGATGACTTTGTGTTGGGAGCTCTAAAAGCCGCCTCCCACTGCTGGTTCCATCATCCCCTCAGATTGGTGATGGCTGATATTCTAGCCTCAGGCTTCAGTGGTGGCTTTTGGTCTTACTCTAGGCTTGATCTGGTCAGAAACATTTTCAACTCCCTTTCCTGGGAATCAGCCAAGAACTTTGGTTAGAGCTAGCTAGGTCTGGGTTCCCATGGGACAACACCCTGGGATTATCTTTGCTGGAGATCTGGGGGCCTAGCACTGGGTGGTAGCTAGCCTAGCACTTCACAGATTGCCACACACTGGTATTTAAATCCTCACTACAAGCTTGTTCTGGGGCTCCTGGACTAGCTCTGGGTTTACACAATTCAAGTGCATCACAGACTGCCTCAGGCTGGAATTCTGGACCTTATTGTAGGTTCACCTGGATCTTTACAGGGTGTGCATTGGATTACACTACTTTTGGCTTAGACAGGGTCTTAGCATCTGACTGTTGGTTGGGCCCAGGTTCAGAACCTGAAACAGTAGATGTAGTGGAGGGTATGGGAGCTTGCTATTAATTTGTTCCTTCCTCCTTGTTGTAGCCTCTTGCTTGCTATGTTCCTCTCTCACCCCAGAGATCCAGACACTCTCTTCCAACCTTTCCGGTTGTTCTCTGTATGAAAGGTGCTTCATTCTTTCCCCTTGTTGGTTCTTTCTCTCCAGTATCTATTTTGGGGCATTATTTTAAGATTGACTGGGGAGAATTCTCATGGTGGTTTCTAGGTTTCCCTGATTCTACTCTGCCATCTTGGCTCTACCTCTCAAACACCCAACAAGATTAATAATAGAATGTTTTCTCTCTCATATCCATTTGTTATACTTTCCTAGGAACATATGCTTTCTCAATAGAAGAGTGAACAAGTTCAGAAGTATAATGTTAGAGAACCATATCTGAGGAACAAGTGTGAACAGACAGATCATATATCCAACTCTCCAGGGTCTCTGATATCCTTTTGTGATTGTCCTCACATTGCTCTTGACTGCATGAGATAACTTGGCCAAGTGCACTGTCTCACTAGATATTTCCAGGTGCCTGAATCACTGGGAATATCTTTGTTTTTTCTTAATGAACCTGCTCTCTGTTAGGCACATTGCTCTTTTTGTTGGCTAAGTGGCAATATTTTAAAAAAATATTCAACTCACTTCTGCTCTCCAGAAATTTTCCTTTTCAGGACTACTGGCATAAAATCTGTTTCATGGGCCAGACTTTTTCTCTTCTTGAACTTCTTCAATGATACTAGTCCTGCCATTTAAAAATTGTTAGTCCCTCTAATTTGGCTATACAAATGAGTATGTTGGGGGGAGCCCCTCCCAAGAACAAGTTCATTGTTTCTGACAATCTTGTACATGTCACATTCACATGACCCTTAAAAAATTATACCATATCATTTCATATTCTGATTCAATTATTCAGAAATCTTCTGATAACCTTCTTGCTACCAATGCTTGAGAGGAGCCTTCATACTTGTTTAAGTCCTCTGATAATCTGACAAGTTCAGACTCAGTCACTGAATCCTTCCAGACTGAACAAAGAAGTATACAATCACAAGGGAATTCTACTTTCCTAGGGATAAGAAATACCTGTGTTTTCCTGGATCAATGCCCAGAACATTGGCCTAGAAGGAAATACAAAACTATAACTCAAGAAGACTGATCACCAAATGCTAAAAGGATAGAGTCACTTGGCAGAATGAAGTCAAATATGAATTTACTAGTATTATCTCACTCAGAGGCATACACAGCTATGCAAATAGTATTAAAGCATGGTTAGAAGGTGGCCAGGTACAAATATCAGCATGAAAATACATTTTCTGCAGGGTTTTATAGTTTCCGTCTGCCACACACCTGCTTCTATATGGATGGCATCACTTCCCTTAAGTATGGCTGCAGGTGATAGGTGTGGCCAGCTGTTCCAAAAGATGTTCCCATTTGTGAACATCTGCTCGACTACATATGAATTTCTTATGCCACCTCATGGAGGCTAGCAGATGAGGTAAAAGATCCAAAGCACTGGCACATGAACATGTGTACATGTATCCATTAAAATATGGAGTAGCCAGAGTATTGCTGGTAAGGATAATGACAGAATCTTGATTAAATAAAAACTGTTATTATCTTCCATGTTTCATATTATGGAAATAATATCCCTAAATAATCTCTTATTCTCCATTATTGAATGTGGAACCTAATAACTAGGTTTGATTCTTGGTTCTTCAATTTATGATCCAGATAAGCTTCAATATTATGATTTATATTTCTAGTTTGCAAAATGACAGGATTGGCTTGGATCACCTCTAAGGTCTTTTGCAGATATATTGTCCCTAGACACATGATCCCACTTGATAATTTTTCTTCTCCAAAGCCTGAAACCAGGCTTTCATGGATTTTCCTAGTAATTTCATGTTCCCTCTCTCTTCTTTACCATATGGGAACTTTGCTAGAAGATTTGCCTTTGAAAGAGGGAAAAGACTTTTCCTTCTGTCTTGTTTGTGCCCTGAAATCAACAGATGTCTGTTACAGGATTTACTATGGCTGAAAAGTACCACATTGGAAAAGGAGTCAGGAAAAACTGAGTTCAAATTTGTCCTTAGATAATCATTAGATTTATGTGATGCTAGGTAACTCTTTTAACTTCTGTATACCTCAATTTCCTCACATGTTAAATGAAAATAATTATAGTGCCTATCTCCCAAAGTTTTTAGGTTCAAATGAGATAATATTTATATAGCTCTGAGAACCAAAAAGCACCATATATATGCTAAGTATTATTTTCACTGGATAATACACGAGTTCAAATAACATGACAAAAATATATAAAATACTAAATTAGCACTGGTATTTCATGCAAAGATATATGAATAATTTTTCTTTCTCTGCTTCTGACAACTCCTTTTTTTTTCTTTCCTCAATCAAATATATCTTCTTTTATTTTAAACCCTTACCTTCTATCTTAGAACCAATACTGTATATTTGGTTCCAAGGCAGAGGAATGGTAAGAACTAGGCAATGGGGATTCAAGAAACTTTTTCAGGGTCACACATCTAGGAAATGTCTCTCTAGGCCTGGCTCTCAATCCACTAGCTGTCCCTTCTCATCCGTCTACTATGCAGCTGCCCAAGGGATTTGCCTAAAGTTTAATTCTAATCGTATCACATCCCTACTTCGCCAACCCCTCAAAAATCAATTAGTTCCGGGGCAGCTGGGTAGCTCAGTGGATTGAGAGCCAGGCCTGGAGACAGGAGGTCCTAGGTTCAAACCCGGCCTCAGACACTTCCCAGCTGTGTGACCCTGGGCAAGTCACTTGACCCCCAATGCCTACCCTTGCCAATCTTCCACCTATAAGTCAATACACAGAAGTTAAGGGTTTAAAATAAAAAAAAATAAATAAAAAAAATCAATTAGTTCCAAGCCATTCCATGTTACCTAGATCTTCCAGATAATTTGGACCAACTACTCCATTTCACAGATGATAATTAATGGTCTAAGAATTTTGACCCAGGGCCACTGATTCTTTTTTTTCCACTGACCTTTGTTTTTCCTTTTTAATGTTTTCTTTATTTTATTTTAATTAACAAATTTCCACATAAGTTTCTAAAGTTATATGATTTATGTTTTCTCACTCCCTTCTTCCTTTCCCCCTCCCAGAGTTGACAAGCAATTCAATCTGGATTATACATGTATTACCACACAAAACATATTTTCATATTTTTCATTTTTGAAAGTCTTAACTGACCTTAGTGAAGTACAAGGATTATTTGATCAAAGGTCATAGTACTAAGGTTTGTTATTGTCCCTGTATTCCTATATTCCCTCTAAAATGAATAGTTTTTATCTTTTGTAATCTTTGTCAATTTTATGGATATTAAGTGAAATATTGAAGCTGCATCGTTTTTTATTTGTTTTATTCTTGATAATTAGGAGCCTTTTATATGGTTCTTGACAGTTGGAATTTTTTTTTGCAATTTACTAATTTCCTATGGAGGTATCTCTAAGAGATATTTTCATTTATTACCTTTATGTTTATGATGTCAAACTTTTATCAGATAAGAAGCCAGTTTCCCCCCCCAATCAGTACTTTTTGGTTTTATAGTGTCTTTACTTTACTCATGAAGAACTTTTAAATTTTATACAATCAAAGTTACTTATTTTTTCTTTTGTAATTATTTCTCTACATTGTCTGATATTGAATTTTCCCTTTAATTATATTTTGACAGTTACCTCTATTTTTCTTTACTTAAAAATATGAACTTTTACACTTAGATCACATTCATCTTCAACTTATTGTGTTATATACGATAAGATTCTAGTCTAAACTCATGTTCTCAAAATTTTTTACTAGTTTTGCCAAAAGTTCTTCATCCTCTCTCCAATCTTTAATCCTTCTATGGTTCAGTTTGTTCCCAAGCCAATCACCCCTGCACTGGCTAGACTTCCTTCCTTCCCCATCTTGACTGCAGAAAATCAGTTCAATTTTATAATGCCCTCTTCTCCTGAATTCTTTGAATGATTTCCCCTATATAGGGCCTTCACTTTGATTCACATGCTGTGGAATAAAGCCACAGAAAATCATGTGACTATGCAACTAGGTCCACCACTGAACCACTAATCAACAACAACCAGCACAAGCATCTACTTTGTATCATGCATTATGTTAAATGCTAGAAATATAAAAAGAGGCAAAAAATAGTCCTTGCTCTCAAAGAGCTCATGTATCCAAGGTTCTGCACTTGATTCTATCAGGTTAATATTTTCATAACTGGTATAGAAAAAGGCAAAGACAGTATGCTCATCAAATGTGGAGATGATCCTACTTTGAGAGTGAGAGTAAACTCACTCTTGTACAAACTCACCATCTGGATCTTGATAGTGTAGACTATTTGGTTGCATGTAATAAGATGGAAATCAATAAGGTTAAATGTAAAATCTTGCACTTGGATAAAAAATATCACCCTCACAAATGTAATGATTGATACTAACAATTATTAAAGGAATATTGACCATGACTGATCAGTCTTCTCTGAGACTGTATTCTACTTGGGGAAATGGCACAAATTTAGTGTGTAACTTAAATTTTTTTGTGTGTATTTTTCTGACAATTTTTTTCATTCCCAATCCCATATACTTGAATTCATGTGCATTGACTTCCTATAAAATGAGGCCTTACTGTGATGATAATATAAATTAGCATTCACAGAACTATAAAGATTTAAAAGTATATTCATTATCTCATGAGATTCTCACAACACTTTGAGGTTGGTGTCCTTGTTATCCACTTCTTATATATCTTATATCTGATTTCTCAAATGTACTTATGATCTTCACATTCACCTTGCTCTTCCTCACACATGCCACTGAAATTCTCACATTTTAATAGGGAGCCTTTCCTTGTCCTTATCCTCAGTACCTTGTTTCTGAGATCAGCTCTGGTTTATCTTCATATCTATTTAATTATATTTATGTCATCTATATTTCTATATCCATCCATCTCTATTTCTCATCTCTATCATCTCTCTCTCTTAACTCTCATCTGTGCATAATGACTTGCATGTTGTTTCTCCATTAGACTTCAAGCTCTTTAAGAAGCTTAAAGAACAAGAACTTTTTAAAAGATGTCTTTTATTTCTATTCCAAATGTTTAGCATAGTGTCTGACACATAGTAGGCACATAATAAATGTTTATTGACTTGAATTTAATATATAAGGAGACTGAGGCTAAATGAAATAAATGACCTGCAACAGGATCATACAGATAGTATTGTTTGAATGAGGATTCAAACTCCAGTTTTCCTGATTCCATATTTAGCACTTGAGTCACTCTCTAGAGCATCTAGCTAACAATACTAGTTAAAGAATCAGTCAGTAAACATAGTGCCTAGTATGTGCCGAATACTGTGTTAACTGGGGATAAAAAGAACTTAAAAGACAAACTCTTTTTTTTTTCCCAAGGAGCCAACAGTCTAATGAGGAAGACATCATACAAACAATTACCTACAAATTAGCTACGCGGTTTATAGGGGAAATTGAAATAATTATGATTTATGAATAGATTAGTAAAAACCTTGTAGAATTATGATAGATTAGTAAAGACTTATTGTAGATGGTAGGATTTTAAATGGGTCTTAAAGGAAGCCAGAAGACATCCATGAAGAAGGAGAGCATTCCAAAAGTGCTGCTTTGAACCAAAACAATTGAGAGTCTTGTTTGAAAAACAGCAAGGAATCCAGTGTCACTGGACCATGGAGTAAATCAAGGGGTGGAAGGTAGAAGAAGACTGGAAAGGTTTATAACAGCATTGATTATGAAGGGATTTGAATGTCAAACAGAGGATTGTATATTTGATCCTGGAAGGAAGAGGGAGAAATTTATTGAGTAGGGCATGAGAAGAATGATATGGTCAGAATACATTTTAGGAACGTCATTTTTCAGTTGAGTGGAAGTTTGCAAATGCAATATGTCAACAGACTGATGTGGTAGCCAAAAACCAAAGAGAACAAATGCAATTTTGATCTGATATCTTCCAACAATAAGGAGAGCTTAGTGTCACTCTCCGTTGCAATGGTGAAATTTCATTTGGACCATTCAGTTCTTGTCACTGTAGTTTAAGGTGGGCATTTGTAGCCTGGGGAATATTCTAGGAGAGCAATCAGGAGGTGAAAGTCTTTGAGTCCATGTCATGTGAGGAACAGGTGAATGAACTGGGCATGTTTAGCCTGGAGTCAAGAAGACTCATAGGGAGCAATTACATAATTCAAATGTTTGAAAGGTTTTCAGGTGGAGAGGAGATCGAATATATCCTTTTTTGACCCAGAGTAAAACTAACAGAAGTGGGTAGAAGCTGAGATAAGGAAAATTTAGGACCTAAAATAGAATGGTCTCTCTCAATAGATGACATGTTCTTTTTAAAGAGTCAAGATGTCCACTTCTTGGATATATTTGTATGTATTCCTTTAGTGTTGGTTCAATATTAGGAAAAGTGTTAGCATAATAGACTATGTTAACAAGATATAATTGCACTAATAGATTCATTAAAATCTTTTGATGAAACAAAACACTGACTTCTGTTAAATATATTAAGAATCATAAGAATAAAATAAACCTTTCCTTAATATCACAAGAGATATCTATTTGGAAATAAGAACCAACATTTTCTATAGTGGAAAAATGTTAAAAACCTTTCTAATAAAATCAGAGGTAATGTCAGGACATCTGTTATCAGCACTATTATTTGGGATTGTTCTAGAAAGTCTAGCTATAGCAATAAGACACACAAAAGAAATTAAAGCAATAAGCAGAAGCAGAGGAAACACAATTATCAGGTTTTTCAGATGATATGATGGTTTACTAAGAGAACCTTGGAGATTCACCTAAAATGATTACAATAATAAATTCAACAAAGCATTAAAATATAAAATGAAACCACAGAATTCATGATTTCATGTATATAAATATTAAAGACAGATAAATTGTTAATTAAATGCCAAACACTGTAATAAGTACTTTGAATACAAATAAAAGTAATCAAGATAGTCTATACCCTATTAAAAAGAGGAGTTCAAAAGCACAGATGAAGGGTTACTTGAATATGAAGGGGATACCTGAATAAGAAGAGAAAATCTCCAGAATGTTAAGTTCTGAATGAAGCAAAGCATATGCTGGGCCCATTATCAAATACTTGTGTGGCCAAGTAGTCACCAACTAGAACAGAAGATGCTTCTCCATCGGAAAGGTAATTTGTGAGGAGGAGGAAAAGAAGGGCAGAGAATTGTGTCTTGAGTGAAATGGAAACTTGGCTTCACTCCTTTTCAAAATAGTGGCCCAGGAAGGCACATACAAATCTGACTAAACCTACAATTTGGGTGGAATCTATATCCTCCCCCCCATTTCCCAAAATCAAGGGGAATATGGTTTGATGTTCTTTATTTAGAAGTTTGTCTGGAAGAATTTCTAACCTTGGCCTGTCTGCACATTTTATCTTCACAGTTAATTGTTTTTTTACGTGATTTCATGTATGGTCTTTTTCTTGTTGCCTTTCAAATGTTTTGATATTTTTTTTCTTCTACTGCATTCTAAAATTACAAATCAAATTATCTTTTTCAAGAATTTAACATTTTATGCAGAAAAAAATACATGATTTATCACTTGTTCATTTGAGTATATTATTTGGGGTTTTGGTTTTATAAGATTACTTTCTTACAAATAATGAATAATATGAAAATACGATTTGAATGATATAACCAGAGGAATTGGTTTTATAAGATTACTCTCTTACAAATAATGAATAATATGAAAATAGGCTTTGAATGGTATAACCAGTGGAATTGCTTGTCAACTCTGAGAGGGGAGAAGGAAGAGCGGAAGGAGATAACATGAATCATGCAACCTTGGAAAACCTATTTATAAATTTGTTGCTGGAATAAAATAAATAAAAATAAATAAATAAAAAGAATTTAACATTTTAGTGAGATATTCTGTTCTTTTCCTATATTCTGTACTATTTTCTTCTTTTAAGAAATCTATATATTTTAAATATGGAATTTCTCACATGATTTGCCTCTTCATTCTTCCTTTAATTTGTTTTTAAAATTTTGAACCAGATTGCCTGCCCTTTGATCCAACCATATCATTGTCAGGTTTGTACCCCAAGGAGATCATAGATAAACAGATTTGTACAAAAATATTTATAGCTGAGCTTTTTGTAGTGGCAAAAAACTGGAAAATGAGGGTATGCCCTTCAATTGGGGAATGGCTGAACAAATTGTTGTATATGCTGGTGATGGAATACTATTGTGCTCAAAGGAATAATAAACTGGAGGAATTCCATGTGAACTGGAAAGACTTCCAGGAATTGATGCAGAGTGAAAGGAGCAGAACCAGAAGAACATTGTACACAGAGACCAATACACTGTGGTAAAATAGAATGTAATGGACTTCTGTACTAGAAGCAATGCAATGACCCAGGACAATTCTGAGGGATTTATGGAAAAAAACGCTACCCACATTCACAGGAAGAACTACAGGAGTGGAAACACTGAAGAAAAATAACTGCTTGAACACATGGGTTGAGACGGACATGTTTGGGGATGTAGACTCGAAACTACCACACCAATGCAACAATCAACAATTTGGAATTAGGTCTTGATCGATGACACATGTTAAAACCAGTGGAAATGTGTGTTGGCTATGGGGGGGGGAGGAGGAGGTCAGGGGGTGAAGGGGAAAATAAGAACATGAATCATGGAACCATGGATAACTTTTCTGAAGAATAAAAATTACTAAAGAAAAAAAAACATTTTGAACTATTCCAAAGGTCCCATAACCAATTATTTCATCATTTGGTAGACTTATGATAGTTATTTTAATTTCCTTTTAACAGAACTTTTCATGGGGATTATTTTCTTAATGTATGTTCAATGTATTGAATCTTTTCTTGAATTTTTTTTCTTTTTTAATTAGTTCCTCTGCTGGTTTTTTGGTGAGGTCTTTCCTATGATGGGTTTGTTGTTGTTTTTAATATATCAACCTTTTATTGTATTTGAACCTTTTTTTCCTTTTTACTATTTTTAGACAAAAGATGGGCATTCAGTGTAAACATGATATCCTGCCTCTCCCTATAATTTTTCTGTTTCTGACCATATTTACCTTTGTGGTTCTTCCATTGCTTTCCTATTCATTGGCCAAAGAGAGGTAAGGGACACATTTTAGGACAAATGCTACATTTTATGTTTTTACTAACATCTAGATATGTAATGTAATAGCTTAACAACAAGGAGAAGATGAATCATTAACCCAAGTTATAGCTTTAGAATTTTTACAAACACTAAAATTAATGGGCATAAAGCAACCACTGTGTAAAAAAATATATATATAATATATATATTCATACATACATACATACAGTACATATATACATATACACACATAGAGAATAGACTGTAAGGTTTGTATATGATTTTGCAAACCTGAAAAGCTAAAATAAACATTATAATTATAATGTTGATAGTGATATCAAAGTCATTGTTCTTCATACCGTTTCCTAGATAAATAAAGCCACTTATTAAATCCCAAATAAAAGAGAATGCCCCCTCTCTATATCATGTTTATTGACAGCTTCCTCAGAGTGGAAGTGGCAGGGAGTTGGTTGTTAGAGGATGTGCTTTAGGGTTTCAATTCCAACAGCTATTGGTTGCATAGTGCTGGGCAAGCCTCTTTACATTTCAATGCCCTTCAGCAGTACTCCAAAGACTTTAAATTGCAGAGCAGCTGGGATATCTGAATTGGAAAATAGAAGTAGTATTTTTTTTATTATTTCGCTTATTTTTTTGTTTTTAATTAAAACTTTAATTAATAATCAAATATTAACACCCTCTACAAATTGTCTCCAGTCCTGTAAAAATGTTACTTCCATTTGTCTCTGCTCAGGAATGCTGAATGTATGAGAATCTTTTACAGTAATTTCTTCCTTTAAAAATTGTTTTCAAAATTCTGAATTGAATGAACATAAAAAAGAACATTTCCCTGTAGATATAACAGGAAAAAATGATTCTTTGTAAAGTCACACATCTCTTTCATTTACAGATTGCTTTGAAAAAGTAAGTATATACAATCTGGAACCAAGCCCCAAAGGCCATAAAATCATGCATACCATTTAAGCCAGCAATACCACTTCTAGGTCCATATTCCAAAGACATTAAAGATAGGGGGAAAATATATACTTTTACAAAATATTTATAGTAGTAGCTCTTTTTGTAGTGTAAAGAACTGGAAACATAAGGAATGTCAATCAATTGAGAAATGACTAAAAATTGCTGTATATAATTATAATGGTGTAGTGCACAAAAAAAAGCAACAAATAAACCCTGAAAGACTTATATAAAGTAATGCAAAATGATGAGAGCAGGAAAGGGGAAATTGTACACAGTAACATCAACAATGCATGATGATCAACTGTTTAAAGAATTAACTGTTATCAGCAGGACAGCTCCAGGTGACTCAGGACCAAAAAGGCTAACCACTGCTATAGAATAAAGAGTCTGAATTCAGATTGAAGCATACCCTTTTCCATTTAATTTCCTCTGTTATTTTTCTCTACTGTAAATTATATGTCTTCTTTCAGAACATGATGAACATGGTATGATAATACATATACCACCTAAATCATATTACCTCCTGTCCCGGGAAGGGGATGAGGTACAAGGGAGGGAAAAAACATGGATCACAAAATGTCAGAAAATGATTGTTAAAGTTGTATCGACATGTAAACAAAAGTAAGCATATAAAAATTCAACCTTCATTTTCAAAAATATTTTTCTACTTCTCTCTAAATGCCTTTTTTTCTTTGCATTTAAAAAAGTTTCAATCACCTTCTTTTCTTTTCCTCCTCCATTTTTGGCAACATTATTGCTAGTTGCCATGCTCACTCCAAATTCCTCTTCCCAGATTAGGAAAGAAAAAATGATTTTTAACAAGTAAACATAATGAAGCAAAACAAATCCACACTTTTTATTGTTTAATTGTTCAGTGAGGTCCAATTCTTCATTGCTCCATGGACATGCCAGGCCCTTCTACCTTCCATTATTCCCCCAAATCTGTCAAATTTGTCCCTTCCATGACACCATCTATCCATCTCATCCTCTGCCATTGCTTGCTCCTTTTGCTTTCATTCTTTTCCAATAGCAGAGGTTTTCCCCCTGAGTTCTGTATTTTTTATGCACCAAGAGTATTATACTTCAGTTTCAGTTCTTGACATTTCAGTGAATATCCTGACTTAATTTCTTTAAGTATTGACTGATTTTATCTTCTTGCTGTCCAACAATTTTCAAAAGTCTTCTCCAGAACCACAATTCAAGTGCCAAATCCACACATTTGTCACATATAAAAATTAATGTTTTATTCTATACCTTGAATCCATAACCTTTCATGAGGAGATAGAGAACATGTTTTTTTCATCAGTTCTTTGGAGTTGGTCATTGCATTGGTTGAAAACTTAAAAACTTTTTTTTCTTAAAATGTTGTTATGTGAATCATTTTCCTAGTTCTGTTCACTTCTCTTTTTTAAAATTCATAATACACATTTTTCCAGTTTTCTCTGATACTTCTTAAGTAATTTCTCTGTATATTTGCTATCATCTTCATAGTGTAATGTCTACTCATTCCCCAATTAAAGGATACCTCTTCTTTTTCTAGCCCTTAGCTACAAAGCAACGAACTGCTATAACTATTCTGTACATATATCTCTTTTTAACTCGGCCATTTAGACTGAATGATGCTATGTGCAATTTAGTAACTTTCGTAATAAAATATCAAATTTATTTCCTGGATGGCTAGACCAATTCTGTAACTAGTTAATTAAAATCCCTATTTTCTTATGGCCCTGCAATAATTTCTACATTTTTAAAATTCTCCTTCTCAATCCAATAAACATATACATTTTCAGTTATTTTAATTTGCAGGCCTCTATTTGTGATTTGGAACAATTTCCATATGGTTATTGATTGATTTAATTTTCTTTTCATTGAGAACTGCCTCATATCCTATATATATATTCGTTGATAATTTATCTCTTAGGGACAATCGTCTCTTAGAAGAGATGATTTAGATGTCATTTTCTTAAACCAATACATACTTATTGACCTCATAGACTTCCAGTTAAGTTGGTGGCAGAGTAAGGAGCAGCTGCTCGATCTCTCCTGACCAAAGCATACAAGACTCCTCAAGGGGAAATAAAAACGAGTCCAGAAGAACGAAGGAATCCCACAACAGGGCGCATCATTGAAGGTACGCAGAATTGGGGCATTTCCACGCTATAAAGGGGTGAAACAGCTCTCACTAAAACGCAAGAGGAAGAAGCCCCTCCCCCACCCCCCACACCACACACCTCGAACAACGCCTACTCATAAGTGTGAAAACAGGACTGGGGCAACCAAATAATCACTGGCAGCCCCGGGGCTTTTACTTGTGTGCTTCAAGACGAGGGACCCCAGGTGGCTGGGGGCCGTGCAGGGACTTTCCCCAAGCGTCCACGTGGGTGAAGGCACCACCTTGGGCCAGGACAAAGGCCTCTAAAACATGGCCTTTCCCAAGTGCTGAAGGCATCGCCTCAGGTACGAATAAAGATCTCTAGCCCACGGACTTTCACTACCTTCTGAAGGGGTGAAGGCAGTGCCCTAGGCTTGAATAACTATCTCCAGCCCAGGCTTGGACCTCCAGTGAGGACCCAGTGCGGACCAGAGCAAGGCAGTGGAAGCAGCCCCAAAGACTGCTGAAGGAACCTCAGGCAGAGGGGCAGACTGGGAACTACCAGGAGGCCTGACCCTGAGGACAAGGAGACCAGAGCCCCAGGGAGCTTGCAAGGTGCAGGCAGACCCTGAGTGCAAAGACAAAGCTGAAAAGGGGCAGGGCTAACAATGGCCAGCAATAAGGAAGCCCAGAAGAAAAAGACTATCAAGAGAAACTCTGGAACACTGGACAACTTCTACACAGAGAAAATCCAGACAACAGAGGAGGGAAAACAAAAATCCAAACCTCCCCCCCAAAAAAATGAAAGCTGGTCACAAGCTATGGAAGAGTTTAAAAATGAAATGCTGAGGAAGATGGAAGAAATCTGGCAAGAAAATAACAGTTTAAAAGGCAGAATTTCACAATTGGAAAGTGAGACAAGTCAACTGAAGACCAAAAATGACCAGATTGAAAAGGAAAACCAAAAAATTATAGCCGAAAACCAAAAACTTATGGCCCCAAACCAAAACATTAAAGCCCAAAACCAAAACATTAAAGCCCAAAACCAGTCCGTAAAGGCTAGAATCGAACATTTAGAAACCAATGATCTCTCAAGACAACAAGAACAAATAAAACAAAGTCAAAAGACTGATAAAATAGAAGGAAACATGAAATATCTCAATGAGAGAGTGACAGACCAAGAAAAGCGGTCTAGAAGAGACAACTTGAGAATCATTGGTCTTCCAGAAAAGGCAGAAATTAATAGAAACTTGGACTCCATACTTAAAGAAATTATTCAGCAAAATTGCCCTGAAGTTCTACAACAAGAGGGCAATATAGACATTGAAAGGATCCATAGATCACCCTCTACAATGGACCCAGAAAAGTCAACACACAGAAATATAATAGCGAAATTGAAGAGCTTTCAAGTTAAAGAAAAAATCTTATAAGAAGCCAGAAAGAGACAATTCAAATATCAAGGAGCACCAATAAAGATCACACAGGATCTGGCAGCCTCCACGCTAAAAGACCACAAGGCTTAGAATACAATATTCAGAAAGGCAAGAGAGCTGGGCCTTCAGCCACAAATCAACTACCCAGCAAAACTAACCATATACTTTCAGGGGAAAGTATGGGCATTCAAAAAAATAGAAGAATTCCAAGCTTTTCCACAAAAGAGACCGGGACTAAATGGAAAGTTTGACACTCAACCACAAATATCAAGAGAAAGATGAAAAGGTAAATAAGAAACAGAGGGAAAAGAAAGAAAACTCATAGTCTTTTAAGCTTGACTCTTTAAGGGCATAAATAAGATCTAATTATCT